>NC_051074.1:21730057-21897077 GCF_004664715.2 Peromyscus leucopus | reverse complement strand
GAGAAGGGGTGATGCCTATTCCTTGTCAAAGTTCGGCCCAGATTCTGGGTCATTTCCTTTTCCAGTATGCCACTGTAGATACTTGGGGCAGCTGCAGCTCTGGATAGTGGGCAGAGCTACATGTGGGGCTCTTCTTCAGGGGACAACATAGAGGCATGGCGGCACTTCTAGCCACTGTCTGCCCTGGGGCCGTTGGCACAAAAGGCAGGTGCTGTGGTGAGGGTTGGGTGTAGAAGAGGCCAAAGGTGAGCTCACTGGCCCTTTGTTTTAGATGAAGATCAGAGATAGAGCGATGTACTGGGAATGAGGGAGGTGTAACTTCAAGGTCCACAGGCTTGGCTGAGGTGGTGCAGCCAAGCAAAAACCCTAGCTCCTTGTGGGACTGCTCTTTGATGATGAGGTATGTCCACAACATTGCATTGTATTTTCTCTTTACAAAGGATTATACAATGGCATTAATATTAAACCCAACACGACACTGTGTCTAGGATCTTGGGATCTAAGTGGATGTCACTTGGGATGTTTTCTTCCCATTTCATGGGCCCGGGATGTTGCTGAAGATCATCAATGGAGGGCCTCCTGTCTGTGGCAACTGTCAACATTCAGTGAATTAGGTTATCAAGATACCCAGAGACATGAGCAGAAATGTCATAGGTGCCTGTGATGATCTTCCCTCAATCTCTTACAGGGTGTTTCCTTGGAAGTGGTGGTCCACGGTAGTGATAAAATAGAGCAGCACACCCAGACTCTACACATCTACCTTCTTCCCATCATAGCCCTCTCCCAGTACCAGTTCTGGGACATTGAAGATCTTGGTCCCACTTTGGCCTTGCAGTACAGTGCCAGCTCTACATCTGGTAGAGATAACAAAGTCTGCCAGCTTCATTGCCCTCTTCATCTAGAAGGATACTTTCAGAATTCAGGTCTCGCTGCACGAGGTCAATGTCATTGTAAAACTTGATGACTGACACAATCTGCCTGAATATTTTCTGTGCCTCTTCTTCCTGCAAACTGCCTTCCTCCCTTACTCATTGGAACAAGTTTTCTTAGTTACAAAGAAATGTTGTTCTGTTGTATGAACCTGGAAGAGGCAAATTATGTTAGGATGGTGTAGTTTATCCAGGTTTGCCAACTTACATGATAACCAGAATTCCTGCTCTAAGTTCTCTATAACATTTATGGCCAATGGCTGACTATGAGGCCATAATAAGCCAGTTTCACAGAGCCAAATTCACCCTGGCCAATGGTACATAGGAACATGTATTGACTTTTCAGGTTCTTCTTTTAGGGGTGGCAGGCCATGAGGCTAGGTGGTCACTGTGCTTCTGTGCTGACAGATCTTTTTGAAGCTATAACTCAACAACTCACTAGAGAGCAGTGAACAACTTCCACAGGTTACTGAAATCAGCTCCCTGGTCTGTAGGGACAGAACTGCAGGCCAGCCCACAGCCTTATATAGGACACTCATCTCTAAGGGAGTACTAAGTGAGAAATAGACCAATCAGAGTAGGTTATATATAGCCCACAGTGACTGATTTCATGTTAGGTCCCAGGCACATTTCCTCTTCACTGTCTCATTCTATCCTCTCCAGGAGTCCCCTAGGAGCTTCCCGCCATGTACAGTGTCCAATGGGAACATCTCCCTCCATCACTTCGGCCTGGTGTGTGCTCCAATGGTGACTACCTACAAGGAGGTCCCTGTCACACTCTGCACATCATTGTCCCTCTTTGTCTCCATTCTGAGACAAAAAGCTGAAAAATAACAGAACACCACACTTTACAAAAACCTGAGCAGGAACCATCCATGATATCTCTGTGGGCTCAGGAAATCCTGGCAAGCATAAATGCACTGACTGCAGAAGAAGCAAAACCTGATGGATGACACAATCTCCCTGAATATTTTCTGTGCCTCTTCCTCCTGTAACCTGCCCTCATCCCTTACTCGATGGAACATGTTTTCTTAGTCACAAAGAAATGTGCTGTTGTAAGAAGCTGGAACAGGTGAACGATGTTAGGATGGTGTAGTTTATCCAGGGTCTCAATCTGACAAGATAACGAGAGGTCCTGCTCTATGTTGTCTATAACATTTATGGTCAATGGGTGCCTGTAGGTCAATGATAGGACAGTTTCACAGAGCCAAATGTACCCTGCCTGATGGTAAATAGGAACATGTATTGACTTTTCAGGTTCTTCTTTTAGGGGTGGCAGGCCATGAGGCTAGGTAGTCACTTTGCTTCTGTGCAGACAGATCTTTGTGAAGCTATAACTCAACAACTCACTAGAGAGCAGTGAACAACTTCCACAGGTTACTGAAATCAGCTCTCTGGTCTGTAGGGACAGAACTGCAGGCCAGCCCACAGCCTTATATATAGGACACTCATCTCTAAGGGAGTACTAAGTGAGAAATAGACCAATCAGAGTAGGTTATATATAGCCCACAGTGACTGATTTCATGTTAGGTCCCAGGCACATTTCCTCTTCACTGTCTCATTCTAGACTCTCCAGGAGTCCCCTAGGAGCTTCCCGCCATGTACAGTGTCCAATGGGAACATCTCCCTCCATCACTTCGGCCTGGTGTGTGCTCCAATGGTGACTACCTACAAGGAGGTCCCTGTCACACTCTGCACATCATTGTCCCTCTTTGTCTCTGAGACAGAAGGCTGAAAAAAATAACAGGACACCACACTTTACAAAAACCTGAGCAGGAACCATCCATGATATATCTGTGGGCTCAGGAAATCCTGGCAAGCATAATGCACTGACTGCAGAAGGAGCCTCTAAAAATGTCATAGGTGAATGAGCCTGATACTCCAAATAGTGAGCTCTTCTGCTGTCCAATGATGGACTCGGCCTTTTCCTATAGCCTCTGGCTGTTTGTGAGGAAATGGATGAGCTGGGAGCAAACCCAGAGCTGTCTGGGAGGGAGTCTCTCTGGAGGAACTGGAGGAAAGCTTTGTTTTGAGTGCTTTCACTTCTTTTTACTGACAGGCTGGGGAAAATGAGCTAGTTCCCAGTGATTTTTCCTTGGGGCACAAAAACACTTTCCTCGAATAAGGCCCCACTTGCTCCAGGGAAAGTGTCAGCAAAGAAAAACATAAAACAAACCCAGCTCAGGGAGAACAGGCATCTCCTATCTCCTGTGGTCCAAAAGCAAAATCTTGACTCAAACTTCCCATGTTAAAGCTGTAATGTGACTTTAGAAACTTTAGCCATGTAAAGGGAAATGGAAGTGGTGGACATGAGAGGCACTATGGGAAAGGTAGTTTGTAGTGGCATGCCAATATAGAGAAAGGCAGCTTGGGAAAAGAAGTCAAAAACATAGTGATGCTATAGAGAAAAGCATGCTGGGAAAGCCAGCATCAGCAATACCTGCATGCCCAATTCCTCACTGGGCTCTGCAGGTTGCTTCTTTCAGAGGAACCACTTTATTGGTGAACATAGGATGGGCTTGTGTGTTTGGAGCCGGAGAGAAGCAGCACACTCTTGACAGACAAGTCCTAATACCCTGTGCAGTCTCTTGAAGCCCCTGATGTTCAGAAGGGGGGAAGCCTTTTCCATGTTAAAGTCCGGCCCAGGTGTCGTGTCTTTTCTTCTTCCAATATACCACTGTAGATAACATGGGGCAGCTGCAGCTGTGGATATGGGTCATAGGTACAAGTGAGGTTCTTTATCTGGGTACAGCATAGAGGGATGGAGGTACTTCTAGCCCCCTTGCCCTGGTTCTCTTGGCGCAACAAGCAGGTGCTGTTTTGAGGTCTGGATGTGGATGAGGCCAAAAGTGAGCACACTGCCCTTTGTTTTAGGTGAAAACCAGAGATAGAAATGTACTGGGGATGGGGGAGGCACAACTCCAAGTTCCACTGACTAGGCTGAGGTGGTGCAGCCAAGCAAAAACACCAGTTCTTGTGTGACTGTTCTTTGATGATGAGGTATGTCCCCATCATTTCATTGTATTTTCTCTTTACAAAGGATTACACAATGGCATTGATATTAAACCCAAGACAACAGTGTGTCTAGGACATTGGAATCTAAGTAGGTGTCACTTGGGATGTTTTCCTCCCATGTCATGAGCCACAGATGTTGCTGAAGGTCTTTAATGGAGGGCCTCCTTGGTGGGGCATCTGTCAGCATTTAGTGAAGTAGGTTTTCACGTCCCCCAGAGACATGAGCTGGATCATTATAGGTCCTATTTTTGATATTCTCCTTGATCTCCTCCAGGGTGCTTCTTCAGAAGTGGTGGTACCTGACGGTGATAAAATAGAACAGCACATCCAGACTCCACACTTCTGCCTTCTTCCCATCATAGCCCTCTCCCAGTACCAGTTCTGGGGCATTGAAGGTCTTGGTCCCACATTGCTTTTGCAGACCGGTGCCAGCTCTACATCAGATGGTGATACCAAAGTTGTCACCTTCACGTTGCCCTCTTCATCTAGAAGGATATATTCAGAATTTAGGTCTCAATGGTCGATGTCAAGCTCATGGCAAACCGTGATGGCTGACACGATCTGCCCGAATATTTTTTGTACCTCAACCTCCTGCAGCCTTCCCTCCTTCATTATTAGTTGGAAAAATTTCCTCCTGGGGTGATCTCTGCCACAAAGTAGTAATGTTGTCGTGTGGATATAACCTAGCACAGGCGAATGATGTTAGGATGGTGTAGTTTTATCCAGGGTCGCCATCTGACATGATAACCAGAGGTCCTGCTCTGCACTGTCTACAACTTTTAGGGCAGAGGGGTGCCTGCGAGGCAATGACAGGCCAGTATCACAGAGCCAAATACAGCCTGAGTGATGGCAAGTAAAACCCTGTATGGACTTTTTAGGTTCTTCTTTTAGGGCTGGCAGGCCATGAGGCTAGGTGGTCACTGTGCTCCTGTGAAGGTCATTGAGAAGCTGCAACTCAATAACTAACAAGCTAGATAGCAGTGAAAAAGTTCCACAATTATTGAAATAATCCCCCTGGTCTGTTAGGGACAGAACTGCTGTCAGCCCGCAGCCTTATATACAGGACATTCATCCCTCACCGTGAGGTCTGACAGAGAAATGGACCAAAAACAGTAGGCTGTATATGGCCCACGGTGACTGTCTCCATGTTAGGCCCCAGGCACATTTCCCCTCCACTGTCTCACTCTGTCCTCTCCAGGAGTCCCCTAATCGCTTCCAGCCATGTGCAGTGTCTCAAGGGAACAGCTCCCTCCATCACTTCAGCCTTGTGTGTGCTCCAATGATGATTACTTACAATGTGTCCCTTACACACACTATACACCTTTCCCTCTTTGTCTAGATTCAAAATGATGAAAATAACAGGACACCACACTTTAAAAAAACCTGAACAGGACTCCACCATGATGTCCATCTGCGCTCAGGGAATCCTGGCAATCATCGTGCACCTACTGAAGGAGGATCTGCTAAAAATGTCCTGGGTGAATGAGCCTGGCTCTCCAAACTGTGAGCTCTTCTGATGTCCAGCTAATGGACTCAGTCTTTCCTACAGCCTCTAGCAATTTCTCTTAGTTGTTAGAGGCCAGGTTTAGACTTAGGATACCCTGTAAGTGGAAAGATGAAATTCAAGGAGTCAGGACACATCTATCGAGGAGTTCATTCCTCATCTGGAGTGAAGCTGGCATGCAGAAGGAGAGCAGGGTGGTGAACAAGAGAAGGAGGTTTCCATGGCTCCTTTAGCCTCGCACGTCTCTGGGCTTTCTGGAGCAGCATGCGGCCACCTCTACACATAATGTCATAGCAATACATTGATGATCTTTCTCCCATTTCTACCAGCTAGCAGCACTCTGAAGTAAGCCCTTTGTGTGTATAGTGGAGCAGCAAGATACAGCCGTGCCTGAATGGAACTCCACTTCATCAAGATGCTTGGGTCCCATGAACATTTTAACTGTCAGTCAAGAGGACTGGGATGTGCTGCTTGCCTAGTCGGCTCCTTCCTCAAGAGAAGAAACTGGTGAGCATTTGTCACTGATCAACAGACGTTGGTTCCTCCTCAGAAGTTCCACTGTAGAATTCCACCTCAGGAGGACAGTTAACTGTCAGTGGAGGATGATTCCTACTTTGGAGGAGATGAGATCAAAAGATAATAAACATCCTTTGAGTCCTCTGCTGCAACTCTTAAAAAGTGGTCCCTTTAAAGAGGGCAATGCTGCTGAAGCAAGAAAAAAACACTGACTTGGGATGTCCACCTCAGGTTCATTACATGTTCAAAACCACATATTCATTCATATTTTCTCTCCCTCTCTCCCTCTCCCTCTCCCTCTCCCTCCCCCCCCCTCTCTCTTGTGTGTGTGTGTCTGTGTCTGTCTGTCTTTCTGTCTGTCTGTCTGTCTCTCAAGAGAAGGAGAATGTGCTTAGAATGTTTTCTCTCAAGAAAGGAGAATGTGTCTAGAATGTCCCCAGGTTCTCCTGGTCCAGAGCCTGGTCTCCAAAGTCACACATTTTGTTGATCCTGCATTCTACAGAAGAATGTTTTTTGGCTTCAAATCTCTGTGTGCAATGTCCTGGTTCATGGCTATGGCACTTACTTGGTCAGATGGCTGCCTCCCATAACACCAAGCAAGGAAGACACTATGCTGACTCTTCTGCACTTTGAGGGTACTTTCCTTCTGCTGGGACCCCCATTCTGCAGATAACAACTGTTTCTCTTTATCACCTGCACACCACAATGATGATGTTTGAGTGATCTAGTGCCTTGATTAAATCCACTAGGGTTCTACTGCTCCTGAAACACCCTTGAGGAATTCTGAAGTCAGTCTTCACATATAACTGGGAACCTAAGAGGTTGGAGAAGTTATTAAACCTCACCAAAGCAGCCAAACCCTATCATGCAGGCTGGCCTCTCTATTTCTGTGGTGTGTCCAGCTTTCCAACATAGGCAAGGTAGAAGGGCCTTCATATGCACACAAAGGTACAATGCCCAGCTCAAGCATTCTATTGCAGTTGAGGGCATGAGCAAAATTGCAGTGAGATGAGTCCCTGGCGATCCTTTAAGCCTGGGTTCATGTTGAACCCCCAGTAGTGCAAGGTAGAGAGATTTCAGGAAGCTGAGGTTGCAGTCAGAACATAAGGGCCTGGAATCCTGCACTGAAATGCTGTCTATCAGGAGGGACAAGTGGGAGGGAAGGATGACATGGAGTCAATGTGGTTTCCAGGCTGAGCACTTGGACCTCTGTGTTGTAGTATGGACACAGATACTCAGACACATACACACTGGCTTCTATATTAAACAAAGAGTTATTCAAAATAAGCTCTTTGACATTCTCTACATGCAATTCTCAAGAGGAGGAAGAGCAAGCATTCTGATCAGAAATTCACAATTTAAGGAGGTGAGGTCCCATTAGGTGGCTTGATGGAGGTCACACAACAAATGAGGTTTCTGGGTCTCTTTGGTCTGCAGGCTGTAGGACCCTTAGATCAGTTCCATCCGTTTTCTCCATTTGCATTTCCCCAGTGCCCTTGCAGTGTGTACCTGGCTCTATGCTTTGTCTCTAAACAAATATCTACAGCGTTGATATTGTAGACTGCAGCTCACAGGCTGTTCCTACTCAGTCATAAAGTAGATTTGTTCAGGTTTTGTTTCAATCAGCTATGATAAGTGGATGATAATCCTGGGACTTAAGTTTGGGAACATTGACATTTGAAGAGAACCTATAATTTTGTCTTTTGGGAGGAGTCTGACTTTTTCTGCCAGTGGATTCCCTGTGAGCACATGGAAAACCAGTTTTGCCAATTCAGACATTGTATTCTACCCTGTGTCAGGCTTCTTCTGAGTGAGGTCCTGCTTAGTGCTGGGCCCCTTTGCCTTCCTTGATGTGTCCTGGGCTTCAGCCCCTCAGCTATTGCTCAGGGACTAGAGGAAAAGCTTTGCAGTTAATATTCTTCAGATAACAGATGAGTGGGTTTCTGGAGAGGCTCCTTCCTGCTCTGCAGAGGCTGCCCATCTCTGGGTCCTCATATGACGGGGACTTCTTTCTAGCTGGACCTAAGTGCATGCTGAAAGGCCTGCCCTCACAACAAAATCTGTCCCTGCCTCCCTACAGAAGGCCTGTCTCTAAACACTATCACACAGGTGTGAGGGCCTTGCCGTTTCAATCTGGGAAAGATACCAATATGCATCACTTTTGAGCTTCAGGTGGCAAAAGAATCCTGAAAGGCATGTCTTCAGTCTCCTCCTCTGCCTCTGCAATGACTATTTCAGTGTGGAAGCAGTTTGCAAATCAGGGTGCTGCCCAGGTGGCAAGGGCATTGCTTCTGAGGGTTTGCTGAATCTCATGCAAAGGACAGTCTTTTGTGAATACGGGGGTGCTGGGTTCAACCTGGTGGCTCCTCTTGGGACAACAGAAGAAAATGAAAAGCATGAAGACATTTCACCCTGTGACCTTCAGTAGCTTTTGCCTCGTGGACCAAAGAGGCCAATGTTTATTTATTCAGACGTCTAAGCCAGTATGATGTGTCAGTGGCCTTTGTGGCTGAGTATCTCAGATCATTTCAGGCTTTTAAGAAAAAGGTTGTTAGCCTAGCAGTGGTGGCACATGCCTTTAACCCCAGCACTCGGCGGTAGAGCCAGGCAAATCTCTGTGAGTTCAAAGCCAACCTGGGCTACAGAGCGAGTTCCAGGACAGGCACCAAAACTACACAACGAAACCCTGTCTTGAAAAGCCAAAAAAAAAAAAAAAAGGAGATGGAGGAAGCCATAAATAGTCTTGCCCAGCTGGGATGCCTATGAACCACAACAATCACCAGCATGGCAAGATATCCAGTTTGTCAGAGAGTTCCAGAAACTCAGCTCTTCTAAGCTAAGGCCAGTGCTGGGACAGGCATGGAGAGATACAGCTGCCCTTAAGTCAACCTTTGTTTTTATTTTTTTAAATATTTATTTATTTATTGGGTTTACAGTGTTCTGCCTGCCAGAAAAGGGCGCCAGATCTCATTACAAATGGCTGTGAGTCACCGTGTGGTTGCTGGGAATTGAACTCAGGACCTCTGGAAGAACAGCCAGTGCTCTTAATCACTGAGCCATCTCTCCAGCCCAGAGTCAACCTTCTTATAAGTGATCCCGACCCTTACCTCTGCAAGGAGCTCCAGTAAACCCACTGACTGAATAAGCTAGACTTGGGTAGAATAATTTCTTCAGGCTGATGTTAGTACCGGATCTGGGTACACTGACATTTTTCATGTCTGTCCAAGGAATGCCTCTGACCACACACCAAAGGAAGGCAGGGGGCAGCAGAGTCGTGCGCCATGCTCTATATTCCACGGTTCCTGCCAATGGCCGCTGCCTGGCTATGGCCTTGGTAGATGACTTCACCTAGTAAGTACTCAAATGTTCACTCTAGCTTTAAATGACTCATGAGGGGCTCTGGGGATTGGTGTCCTAGCCCATGGCAAAAGCACTTCTGGTGAGCTTTCTCTCCAGCCCCCTGTGGAACAAGCCTGGACAAACTCTGTTTAAGAGAGAGTCTGTACCCTCAGATTTTCCACCCTGAGGCACCTCCTATCTTTTCACTCCTGTCATGTGTTCAGGTCGGTATAGGGTCCATTCTGACAGAGTTCCACACCCAGGCTTTAGTCAACCAGATCAGAATGTTGGCAGAGAGGACGTTATCTGTCCCACCATCTACCTCCTCTGGCATGGCCATCATGGCTGCCACCAGCGTGGTTGAACTGAGTGGCCAGCATCCACTAGTGTGTCACTTCAGGGTCCTTCAAGCGGACTGTCCTGGAGCAGACCCTCAGAGCACAGCTTCTAGCCACCATTGGACCAATCAGAGTTGAGCACAGCCTGAAGGCAGCACCAGGACTCACTGCTATAACAACGTGTCCTCATGCCTTTGTCTGCCCCTTGGCGCTCTCACCCCACCCCCCACTCAATGATAGGCAAGGTCTTGTCCAGGCAAGCATTTTAAGGTTTCCTCTCCTGCACCATGGCTGCTAATCCTCATCCCTGCTCTAAAAACCTGTCTTCACTGTTCCAACAGTACAAAATTACAGCTCTAAACCTCAAAGGGAATGAGGGACAGTTAATTCTGGAACAAAATTTGATTGATCATGTCCCAGGGAACTCAGGAAACCCAGAGTCTGATTACCTCAGGTTCCATACTCCAACATGGAAGCAGTTTCAGGGCAGTATCAGAACAAAGATAAATCAAGGTAGATCAAAAATGCATTGGTGGAAACATTTGGAGGGCAATTCCAGAAGGCAGTGGAGTGGTGGGTACCAATGTCTCCTAAAGCAGAATGAAGTATAACATTTGACAAAGCTACAGTAAAGGAAGTTCAGGAACCGTTGTTTTTTCTTGTTGTTGTTTTGGTTTTTTGTTTTGTTTTTCATCTTAGAAGATTCTCTTTATTATGAAAGGTAATGGGAGTCTCTTTTCCTACAGGGAAATAGTGGTTAGGATAAAATAAATAAATTTAATAAAAACAATAAAAGAAAGTATAAGTCTCACGTTGATTGCTTTAGGGATGTGTGTCTTCCTCAGGATTTTTTTGTTGAGCCGAAACCAGATTAAGACTGTGCCCACCACCTCTTTATGCAGAGAAACACAGGTTTATTGATAAGAACTTTAGATCTCAATCTTGGCCATCTTCCTCTAACCCATACTGCCTCAGACTCTGATTACAAAGAGCGAGGACTGGGAGGATGGAAAAGGGCAGGACCGGGTGAGGATACTGAATGAGGACCAGGTTTGGATGGGTGAAGAATGACCAGGTGAGCATGTGAATAAGGACCAGGTGAGGATGCAGAATAAGGACCAGGGAGGATGCTGAATAAGGACCAGGTAAGCATGTGAATAAGGGCAGTTCTGTATGGACAGCAGGTCAGGCAAGCTCTCTCTAGAGTGGTGTCTGTTGCACAGGTAAACTCAAGACACTTTAGAGATCATATGGGAAGCATGGTTTAATTGGTTGTCATAAATATCACAGTTGGAGGATGGGAAGGAAAGAATACACAGTTTTGTCATATGATCCTTCTGAGGTTGAGGAACCTGGTGATTCCCCTCATGCCGAGTGGGAGAGACATGAGCATAAGACAGAAAACCCTAGAGCTAATGTTTGCGAGTCGGGTGGAAAGGGAGGAGGGAGGATGAAGGGAGAGAAAATAAGGGGGAAGAAAGAATGGAAACTAGAGAGACAGATACAGATGGGGTGGGTTAAAGTGCATTTCTTGGGTTCAACCCACTTTACTCACATCTCTGTTAATTAGTGTATAATTTATAACTGATAGAAACTTTACCAAAAACAGTGGTTGTGTTGTATGAAAGTAATCATAAAGCTACATAAACAGGATAGCTAAGTTCACCAAAGTTTCTAGACTTCTATAATCCATGCAGACACTAAAGAAAGGAGCAGTTTGGTTCTCTCCAGCTTCAAGACAGGGACGGCAACTAGTCATCTACCTTAAACAGAGAGGCAAGATTAATCAGGTGTTCACTTGAGATTGAGAACTAAGGAACTTGAGGAATTTTCCTTGGCAGTAGGAGCTGAAACCAAAAGAGAGGTTGCTCAAGAGGCCATTCCAGTTCAAGGTTTGTGTAAATAAAAATAATTTTTAAAAATGCATGGCAAAATGAAGACTGTAGTTCCACGTGTTGTTGAGCAGAGTGACAGCCCACAGTATATACGTGGTGAGGTTCCTGGACTGTCTCGAAGTTCAGTCTAACCTGCAGCGTTTATGTGCTAAGAGTCCCAGTCTGCCTGTCGCCCATGGTCCTGGGTTTCCCAGACAGTGACATTCTTCACCTCCATGTGCATCATTCTAGGAAATTGCCTTTGTGGTCTTGCTAGTTCTGTTATACCTACGTGAGCTTGACCAAAGCAGAGCTCTATGGACCTGGGTTAAATCCGTGGTTCTCTTCTTGGAATAACTAATGTTTCCCCTCCTTAACACCCCCGACAGCTTTCTGTTGGAGAGTAAGCTCAGGGCTGCTGCTAAGCAAGGGCTCTACCAGTGAGCTATGTCCCCAGCCAGCAGTTTCTTAACTTCTGTAGCATCAGTGTCCAACACCTATATGCTGAGGTAGTGTTGGTGACAGATTAAATAGGACAATAAAATCAACCCGTATTGTAGTTGTTTCTTTAAAAAAAAAAAAAAACACCTCTTTGGGAGCCCACCACTCAGATCCCAGATAAATACACAGAGACTTACTATTATTTATGAATGCCTGGCCTTAGACTGGTTTGTTTCTTGCCAGCTTCTCTAACTTCAATTATCCCATTTCTCTTTGACTACCTCTTGCTTCTGGGCTTCTTACTTATATCTTTCTTTCCTTCTTATTCCATGACTGGACCCTGGCATCCTCCTCTTTTCTTTCCCATTCTCCCTTCTTCTCTTGAGCCTAGATTTCTCCTCCTATTTATTATCTCTACATGCCAGCCCCTCCTATCCTTTCTCGTGCCTTGCTAGTGGCCGTTCAGCACTCTATTAGACCATCAGATGTTTTAGGCAGGCAAAGTAACACAGCTTCACAGAGTTGAACAAATGCAATATAAAAGAATGCAACACATCTTTGCATCACTAAACAAACATTCCACAGCATAGATGAATATAACACATCCTAAACAAATATTCCACAACACTGTATAATTTTTTTATGTATGTAAACACTGACAATTTATTGGTTACATCCCACCCCTTCTTCCTATTTTAATGCTTTTCAATTACTCATCTTCTCACCATAAAACTCTCCTAGTTTGATATGTTGGGTGCTTAGGAACTGGAGAGAACTTAGAGTCCAAGGAATTCCCCTATCTCTGAACACAGGTTATCTCCAAGATCCAACCACACACACACACCTTTATCTCCCATTCTAAAGAACTGGAAAATTCTACCACTAAGCACTTAAGACAGAAGGATCCCAACTTCTACTTCACCCAGCCCTAATCAGATTATTCCTTAAGAAATGTTGAGTCTGAGATGTCTTGGCCTCCCAGAGAAGTTATATTCCAGTTGGGCTTTGTGTACAGGCAGAAAAGCAGGAAACTAGTGAGAGATACCCTGTGTACAGGAATGAAGGGTGCTGGTGAGAGATGCCCTGTGTACAGGAAGTTAGTAAGAGATGCCCTTTATTCAACTGCTCTTCTCTGAGATAATCTGGGCCTCACCCCAAGGTTCTGATTAGACACCCAGATTCTAGCTATGATTGCCTCACTCATGGAGAGATCTACCATGAACAGGAATACAATCTCTATGCAAAGAATGCCCCATGTTAAGAGTTCTTCACAAGCTTGATAGCTAAGATGCCTCTCTATTCTGAAATTCCTAAATGAGCACCCACAATACAACCATCCTCCTTTTAAGAATCTGGGCTTGTTCAAGTGGGATGTTTTCCTTAGATTGACTCTGGGTTCCCTAAAACCCAAATGCAGATACAGGTCCAATTTTCCCTGTCTGAATTCAAAGAAAGCAAATGGATTTAGGAAGCTTCATTGACAACCATGACCAGTTATGTCCAAACATGTGAATCTATGATCCAATAGTATAATGTGCCCAACAAAGATGTGATGCTAATTGTAGACCAGCAACCCTAGGCAGGACAGGGCCTTCCTCATTCACTCTAGCAGGAACAGCCGGAGAGACTCCTGGGCAAGTAGACCTCTAAAGTTCCTGTTGTCCACAGAGAGCTGAGTGGATGGACAACTGCCCTTCATCTTGCCTCACCTCTTTTCATGTCCTGGGGCTGTGTACACCATGTGCCAACTCCACTGACTCATGTGACTGCCTTACCTACTGCACCACCCCAGGATGCTTTGCCTACCTTTGTTACAACTGAGAAAACACACACACTAAACAATGGTGACTCCAGGCCTCAGCCCATGTGAACAGTGCCCTTTATTTAGTAGAGAAAGGGTGGCCTTGTCAGGTGCAGATGGCTCAGCAGACCATGGGCTGTCCTCCTGCCCTGGTGGTCTCAGCAATGAGACAGAATGTCTGAGGGAGTTGAGCATTTTTTCTGAGTCCCAAATAGAGTTACCTGGGGTCACTATTGCAGAGTGAGGGATATTTCTCCATAGCCAAAAATGCCCTGGTATCACTCAGAGGGACTCTAAAAAAGTCACATGGAGGAGTCTTATGATTCTGCTGGCATTGCTGCCCATGCCGTGGTAGGTGCAGTGGTATTGGTCTCTTCTCAGATGGCTGAAGAAAAGAAGTCCCCTGGCTTGAGGAAGGAGCAGCAGAAAACAAGAGAGATCCACCTGTTTTTGGAGACCCAGTCAATACAGCTTGAATGTGAAGTCTCTGTGGACAGCAGGGTCCTGAATATGGACATCTGAGGCTAAGACTGGATTCAAAGGCCAAGAACAGCTCTCTGTCTCTAGACAGGATGATGGCAGGGTGGGCCTTGCCTCACAAGAGAGCAGAGAGCTTCTGCTTACACAGCCTCCTGAAGCCAAGAGAAAGCTAAATTGAGCTAGGTGCTGCGGGGAAAATCGGTCCCAGGGAATGAGGTGCCCCAGGCCATGTTCCTTCAGGATGAACTGGGTTTGTCATGGTGGTTTTTCTATGTAAGTCACAACACTGGAATCCATTGCCTCTGGAAGGCTGGTGTAGACTTCACAGTCTGCATATGCTATTAACCATCTTAGGCCAAACACAAAGGTCGAGTCAAGCAGCGAGAATAAAAGAGGATCCTACACCAGACTCGGGTGTGACTTCTCTCGATGAAACTGCAGGGAGAGAAAAGCCATGAGAAGCTTCATTTCCCACTGGGGAAGCCTGGGACACAGGGAAGAAACCTAACCTTCCGCATAGCAGCAAAGGCAGGACCAAAGGTGGCTTTGACCTCCACACGGTCTCGGATCCAGGCTGGCAGCTTCGCCAGGACAGCAGGGCGGGCATAGCGATGATCCAGGAGCACAATGCTGGCGAAGTCCCTCTGGTGTCTAATGGCCCTGCCTGGGTAGACACACAGGTTGGGACTCTTGAGTTCAATTGTCTACCAATGCGGCATGTCCATTGAGTCTCCTCCCTCATTTGCCCCTCAAATGGACAACACAGCAGGAAAATCCCTCCTCCCTCAACCCATCCATCTGCCCCAGCAGCAGCCCAGATCACCTATGGATTGGTTTACAGCCTTCATACACAGATTCTCCACCAACAACTTCCCAGGGGGAGCCTGACCTCGTGTTCTAGGCTAAGAAAAAGAATAAACAGAAATTGGAAGATCAGAACTCCCTAGACATTTCCTTTCATCATCTGAAATACTGCCAATACTCACAAGGGTCTGATCCAAGTAGGCCATCTTCTCTTGCAACTCTGGAGACTTAAGGTTGGGGTAGGGCATCCCCACCATCACCACACACCTGCAGTGGTTACATGGCCCATGGCATAAGTGACAAACAGCCATGGGGTCATCATCCACATGAGATCAACTACCTGCTATTTTGAACTAATTGTTTGTGATTCCAAGTCATGGCTGCCCACTTCTCTGTTCCACAAAGCCAGATGGAGAAAGGGTTCAGACACTCCACCCACACCCTACGGACCCCAAGCTGCCCACATGGGTACTGACCCTATGGCATGGCTTGCCAAGTAGGGCCCAGGTCCCTCAGCCCCAGAAGACAAAAGGACACCACACTTACCGACCCAGGTCATCAGAGAAGTTGATCCCTTCACTCATCTTCCCTCCAACCACAGAGAGGAGCAAGGCCCCTGTCAGATGGCCTCCTGCCTGAATGCAGCACTATGAGGAGAGCCACACCAGAGTGCCTGAGCCAAACCTGGGAGATCACAGCTGTTCCCAGCTGCCAGGCACAGAGGGCTTGTGGATCCAGCCTCATTACACCTCTCACCGTAATGCATTTGGAATACGCCATCAGCACCTGCTCCACCTGGCTTGCTCTCTTGGGCTCTTGGAATAGCTGTAGGAAGAAGGCCACCCAGAAAAAGGCTTCAAAAGACTGAGTCTTGAGCCTCAGTCTGGGGTTTGAGCCTGAGCATGGAACATGTAATCAAGTTTTGGGGAATCCCTGCAGCCAGTGTCCAGACCTAGACTTGGTAGATTTAGAAGCTAGGAGAATCTGGACCATGCCAATTCCACAAGACTGAGGGCCCTGGGAAGAGTTGCAGGTAGCAATGTCTTCATAACCAGGCTAAGGGGCACTCACCTTTTTCTTGACAGACAAACGTGCCAGCAGGCCAGTCTTGTCCCAATGCGCATGTACCTGGCGCAGGTACTCATAGGAAGGGAAGAAGCACACCACCCCTCCAGGGACCACGTTGCACAAGTTACAGAGGATGCGGCCTGTCTCCTCCATCTGCAGGAGGCAGACAAAGAGCTAGCCCGGAACAGGACCCAAAGCCACACCCACAGAGGATAGAAGCCAAGCATCTCCCTTTCTACAGCATGGAATGCACTACCCTCTTAATAGACATGCCCAACTGGGGATTCTGGTGAGTTGCCTGCCTTTATGACACAACCCATCTCTGGCACCCCAGAAATGAGCCAGATTTTTGGTATGAACTGAGATCTCCCTAAGTCCCAGTATCATGAGGGGCACTATCCAGAACAAATTAGCATTGAGATGCCACAGGAGTTGTGGCCAAGAAATGCATCCTTCCCAGGATACAGGCAAACAGCAAGAGGCCCCACCCCCCATTGTTGGCCTTCTTCCATCCTGCATTAATAGGATGCTGGGAGCTCTTTAGAAAACATGTAGTAGTCTAAGGAGAGTGTGGGAGCCCACAAAGGTTTCCTCATGAGATCTGAGTTTGCTTTATACAGCAGGGCTGCATTATGGGATGGATGGACCACATGCATGCTTACCAGGTGTTTGTCATGGCCTACACTTGGCTTTGCTGGGGGAGGTTTTTGCTTCACCCCTTGGCATTTCTTTAAAAGCCTTTTAGTAGAGACAGAAAGTGATGGAGGGTTTGGACCCAGACCCGAGGCTCTCCTGTGTTTTCTAGCTGTCTCTCTCTCCTCTGTATTTCTATCTACATATTCCACATTACTCCCTGCTCAAGAGTATCCTGGGGTGGAGTCAGAGCTGATCTCCCTCAAATGGTGCCTAAACAGAGCCTAACCAGAGTACTTGGCAAAAGCTTGGGGAGAAGCCCTTTGAGAAGCAGTTGGACTGCTCGGTGATTTTGTATTGAAAGTGAAGGTGGGGGGTTTTCTTCTCTGGAGGAAGAATTAGGGGTTGAAAGATGGTCAAGTAAGGCTACAGCGTAATTTCTCTCTTATCTAGGTTTATTTTTTTTTCTCTCTGTTAAAATTCTATCTATGAAAAATAAGGAAGGCAGAGTGTAGTAATATAGTGTAGGAAAAACTTAGAAAAGTAGAATTTAGGAATATAATGTAAAGTAAAACTTATAAAAAGTAAGCAGCAACACAGAGGAACCATGTCCTGAATATTCTAACTATGGATCTAGGAATGCAAACTTGGAAAAATCAGAGGAAATACTATCAGAGAACATCTTAATGGGAGAAAAAGATTCCTATGCGAAACTTCAGGTCCCAAGTGGCAGAGGAGAGAATTTTCCCTGAGGTGGATATGGAGGAAACAGAAACCCTCTGCTCAGTCAGCAGTAACTGAGGAAACTTGTACCACACCATACTAACAGAATTAGTTTCCTCTTGGCCACTGAAGCCAAAGATTAGAGGATAGAAGTTTGGGGGAAACTTGGTGGTCTTTCTCTCAAAAACTGAAAGCTTTCTTGGGAAAAACTTCATAATCTCTCTCTAAAATACTAAAAAGCCTTCCAGAACTTACTTTCTCAGTTTCTCTTTCTGTAGGGGCAAAATTAGATTCACCTATTAATGATATGTATAGAAAAATCACCTGTGGGTCACTTTAAGAAAAAACAAAAAGACTACTTGGAGCTAGACAAATTCTCTCTGCTAGCACTGTCTCTTTCAAGCCTATATTAGAAAAAGAGCATCCAGAAATCCCTCTGAAGCTAGAACTCAGCCATACACGTGGGAAAGTGCAGGAGGAGGAAGCAATAAAGCCGAGCTGCTTCTGCACCTGGGCTGCCATGTAAGGGACTCTATCTGGGGGAGGATCTGAGCCAGGACAGGACAAAGAAGGGACAGATTCCTCCCCAAATTGTGCAGGACCTGGGAAGGCTGCTAGTGTGAAAAAAAAAAAAAAATCCGTGTCTGGGTTCCAAATGGCGGTTGCAGTGCAAAAAGCTAAGGCAGATTCAGGGAGAGAAGCCCCTACCTCCAGAAGCGGTTAGCAGAGGAACAAATCCGCCATTGTAGCTTCAGGGAGCTTAACAGGAAAGAAAAACATATGGCAATGCCAGCTCAGGGAGAACAGACATCTCCATATCTCCTTCATTATTTCTTGGGAAAGGGATGAGCTGAGACCAAAACAAGAGCTGTCTGGGAGGGAGTCTCTCTGAAGGAAGTGGAGGAAAGCTCTGTTTTGAGTGCTTTCACTTCTTTTTACTGACTGGCTGGGGCAGATGAACAAGCCCCCAGGGAACTTTGCTTCAAGCAAGAAAGTACCACCAGAATACAAGCGGGCGGGTGTGACTCAGCTCCGGGTACAGTGTCAGGAAAGAAAAACATATAGCAATGCCAGCTCAGGGAGAACAGACATCTCCATATCTCCTGTGTTAAAAAAGCAAAAATCTTGACTCAAACTTCCCATGCTAAAAGCATAAACTTCACTTTAGAACCTTGCGTTTTAGTGTGTAAAGAGAAAGAGAAGTGGCCAACATGAGAGGCACTATGGGAAAGGTAGTTTGTAGTGGCATGCCACTATAGAGAAAGGCAGCTTGGGAAATGAAGTCTGAAACATAGTGATGCTACAGAGCAAAGCATGCTGGGAAAGACAGCATAGGCAAGCCTGTATGGAGAAAAGGCAGACAAACTAGAACAAAAACTTTGAAATTCTCAACTTAAAACTTTGCTTTTGTAGCTGGGCGGTGGTGGCGCACACCTTTAGTCCCAGCACTTGGGAGGCAAAGGTAGGCGGATCTCTGTGAATTTGAGGCCAGCCTGATCTACAGAGCGAGTTCCAAGACAGGCTCCAAAGCTACACAGAGAAACCCTGTGTGGGGGGGGGGGGACGGACACGGGACGGGGACGGACACGACTTTGCTTTTTTTCCAAGCACTGCTAAAAAGCTTGGCTTACCTCCCAAAAAACCAACGGGTGATCAAAAGCTTGCCTCTCAGGAGACATTTAAAATACTCACACTGTTTGTCACAAGCCACTTTAAAATCCTTACAAAAGCAAGGGAAAGCAGTCCAAACACTGAACATTGCTTTACATATGAAAAAAAAACCTACGGGCAAACAATAAAAAGTTCTTTGCCCCTTGAACAGACAGGCTGTAACGAGTGATTCCTTCACAACTCTAATAGGGGGACAAGGAAGCAGGCACTCAAATGACTGCTTCACAGACGGGGACCCAACTCCACAAAATCTAGCCACATCACAAAACAGTCACTTCACTTGAAAGTTCTCTATAACGAAACAATGCTAAATCAGAATGCTTGTTCAGCGAACGCACTGATGTTTGTGAGGAATAGGAAAAAACGTTCTAAATACGATGTTAAAAAGATACAACTACAGTCTGAGCTAAATGACTCATGGTCAGTGTATATCACAATTGCTAATAATAACATCAGGCGTTGAGAAGCTTATGAATGAGGTGAAAATACTAAATCAGAAAATGTTCTTTAGAGTACACTAATGAAGGATGTGTTTTATGAAACAACATCTGTGTTCTTCTTCTTTTTTTTTGGATTTTCAAGACAGAGTTTCTCTGTGTAGTTTTGGAGCCTGTCCTGGATCTCGCTTTGTAGTCCAGGCTGGCCTCGAACTCACAGAGATCCACCCACCTGGGTCTGCTTCCCAAGTGCTGGGATTAAAGGTGTGCACCACTACCGCCCGGCTAACATCTATGTTCTTGACTCCTTTGAATAGTAGCAGTTTTGGTGAACAAATAACCTTGCCAGAAATATTGGGCTAATAAAAATCCATCAGAAACATCAGCATTATTAAAAGAACTCATGGCAAATACAGCTTTAAAAAAAAAAAAATTAAGAAGGAGGAAAATTGTCTGAGAGTTTGATGAGTGTGGAACAGAGGAATGTCAGCTCCAATGACACTCCTCTAGAGGAACTGGAGGGATAAGCAGCTAAATCAATTTTCTGACATGAAGGTTCCATCTTGCAGTCTGGGGATAGTAGGAGAATAAGGAGACCTCCAGACTGCTGAGGGGTTTGGGATGAATTTCCAGCAATGTTTTTGGTACATAGGGAAACCACTGAAAGCTGCAGGTCTGGAAACCCACTCCAACTTTGACAATCACGGGAAGTTGACTGTTGTAGAACTGCTATTCAAAAACGGGATGCGCTCAGGTTTTTCTTCTCATTCTCTTTTCTTCCTTTTTGGGTTTGATAACTAACAGTTTATTCTTATTTCTACTTTCTAAATGAAGTCCAAAGAAAATTACTCTCTGTCTAATTGGAAAATAATGTAACATCTCTTCTAACTGTTAAAAAATCTTTTCTAAATCTCTTCTAGGTGTTAAGAAATCTCTTTTAGGTGTTTGCTAAGTTAGATACTTGCTAATGTTAGTCCTATTCTTTCTAGTGTAAGCTAGTTCTGTTAAGAGAGTCTTTCTAATAGTTCTTATGAATATAAGTTTGTAAAATAGAAAATAGATCTATAGAATTTCCTTAAGAATATAAGCTGTAAGAAGTATAAATCAGCCGGGCGGTGGTGGCGCATCCCTTTAATCTCAGCACTTGGGAAGCAGAGCCAGGTGAATCTCTGTGAGTTATAGGCCACCCTGGTCTACAAAGCGAGATCCAGGACAGGCACCAAAACTATACAGAGAAACCCTGTCTCAAAAAAAAAGTATAAATCAGTATATGCTGAATGTGAGTTTGTGAAGAGTATAAATGTTGATGTGAGTCTAAATGCTCATGTAAGATAGCAAAAAAAAAGTGTAAATATGTATAATGATAATAATTCAATTAAGAGAGTTGTAAATATGTATGGTGATATTTATACCAGAATTATGTTAAGGTTAATGAACCAGAGTTTTGAAAAAAGCTAAGGGAATCCTTAAGATGGATATAGTTTATTGGATTCGGTTAGCATAAAGAGCTTATTGATTTAAAAAGGGCTTGGCACAGCTAAGGCTGTTATACACATCTTAAGACCCATTCCAAAAACGATATGCCATCTCTATCATCCTCCACTCCTGTCACTGAGAGGTGTGGCAGCGATGAAGATTGCTGTGGAGGTTGTAAGCTCAATAGGAACCTGGACCAGAGCTAAATTAAGCTCAGTACGCCTTCCTACCAGAGGCTGAGAGTCAATGACAGGCAACTTTCTCTTGATAACTATCAGCCTGAGACAGAGTATGCTTGATGAAAAGCATATCTCCATGACGGGTAATGGAAGAAATAATCATAGAGAACGACCTAAGACAGAAGACCTCAGTCTACTCTGTGTTGCCTCAGGGACTCTTTAAAAAAATTAAGAGGGACCTGTGGGAACCCACAAAGTTTTCCTAGTGAGATCTGAGCTTGCTTTATACAGCAGGGCTGCATTAGGGAATGGCTGGACCACATGCATGGTCACCAGGTATCTGGGATGGTCTATACTTAACTGGGCTGAGAGGAGGTCTTTTGCTCCACCTCTTGGCATTCCTTTAAAAGCCCTTTAGTAGAGACAGAAGGGGATGGTAGGTTTGGACCCAGGCCCTCTTGAGGCTATCCTGTGATTTCTGTCTCTCTCTCCTCTGTATTTCTATCTACATATTCCTCATTTCTCTCTGCTCAAGAGTACCCTTAGAGAGGAGACAGAGGGAGCTGGTCTCCTTCAGGAGAGGAAGCAGCCAAGATCTTCCTTGATAAATATCCAAAAAAAAAAAAAAATTGAATTTCCTCATGCCAGACGTGACTATCTGCCCCAATGCCAATGCTGCTAAGAATTCTCCCCTGGCCATACAACAGAGAAGACAGGATGTGGGCTGGCACTAACCATCTGAGGCAGCTCTCTCCTCTGGTAGGTGAATTCCAGCTGTTGGTTAGAGGGTCCGCTGCATATAATAAGGGGCAAGATGTTGTCTGGAGGGATCACGTGACCTGGTGATATCAAAGGAGGGCTGAAAATTAGTGTCCAGGTAGGGCAGTTTCTCAAATCATTTCCCCAACCAGAGGCAGGAATTTTAAATGCACACAACTTCTCTCTGCTCTGACATAGCCAATGTAAGCAATGTGGTGAGGAGAGCCCAGGACTGGAGAACCTGGGGAAAGTATGGTAGTGAGCAAACCCACTAAGAATAAGGCTCAAGCCCAGTGGTGCCCTCTGAACTTTGGCCAAGTGTAACTAAATCAAGACCTCAGAGTTCTTGGCCCACTCTACCCTCCCCACAGTTCCTTACCACAGGAGAACTCCACTACACGCTCAGCTTCCACTCCAGAACATGCCAGCAGCTGCTCCCGAAAGTCAGACACCTGCAGCCATAACATCAGGGCCCTATGACCTCAGAGCCTGGGGGTTGTGTGCTCTGCAGTGAAGGTAAGAAAAGTCTGGGATAGGAGGCAGCAAACCCATACACCAGAAGAGGAAGTACAAGGGCCAATGACCTTCAGTTAAAACAACTGATAATAGCATCCAGTGTTGACAAAACACTCAAGAAAAAAGAGCAAAGGAAGATGGCACATTTGGCTCCAGGCCCTTTCTGTGTATCAAAATCAACAGTGTAGACTACTATCTACAATATACAAAGAACTCAAAAATGAAACAAGAGGGCTGGAGAGATGGCTCAGAGGTTAAGAGCACTGAATGCTCTTCCAGAGGTCCTGAGTTCAATTCCCAGCACCCACATGGTGGCTCACAACCATCTGTAATGAGATCTGCACCCTCTTCTGTATACATAATAAATAAATAAATCTTAAAAAAAAAAAAAAAAAAACACGATTTCTTTAAAAAAAAAAAAAATGAAACAAGAAACCAAACAACCCAGTGAGGAAATGGACTGACAAAACAAAGAGTTCTCAATACAGGAAAAAAAGAAACGGCCAATAAATGTATGAAAAATGTTCAGCTTTATAAGCTACCAGAGAACTGAAAATCAAAACTGCATTAAGATCCCTACCTTATCCTAACCTAATGACAGTCAAGAAAACAGAACACTCAAGGCTTAGGGATCATCAGGAAGAGGTGGAAAAGGGAAGAAAGACTTTAAGAGCCAGAGGTGGTAAGTAACATTAAGAAAACTGTTTCATGCTAGGCGGTGGTGGTGGATGCCTTTAGTCCCAGCACTTGGGAGGCAGAGGCAGGCGGATCTGTGAGTTCGAGGCCAGCCTGGTCTACAGAGTGAGTTCCAGGACAGGCACCAAAACTACACAGAGAAACCCTGTCTTGAAAAAAAAATGTAAAAAGAAAAAGAAAAGAAAACTGTTTCAGGACACAAGAGGGCAGGTTAACTATGTCATAGTGATTGTGACAGACTGAGACCAGAGCAAGCTCAAGCCAGGCAGAATCACAGCATGGACGGAGCTGTGGGGACAAAATCCCACCACTAACTGAGGAATGACTGGTCTTTGACGGATGCTGGGAGAGGAAAGTCAGTTTTCTTTAAGGATGTGAGTCTCTAGTACACCAATCACACAGGACTTACTGCCACGACTAACTGGGCAACACAAAATGGACGTGATGGGAAGAGGTGGAGGGGACAATGAACATGTTCAAAATACATCATATGAATTTCTCAAAGAATGAAAATATTGCTTAAAAGGCCAGAAAACAGAAAAACGAGTGCTGGCCCAGACGTGGACAACAGGAGCCCTTATACACCACTCATGAAAATGGGGTCTAGCCAGGTGATGGTGGCGCACGCCTTTAATCCCAGCACTCGGGAAGGCAGAGCCAGGCGGATCTCTGTGAGTTCAAGGCCAGCCTGGTCCGGGACAGGAACCAAAACTACACAAAGAAGCCCTGTCTGGAAAAACCAAAAACCAGAAACCAAAAAAAAAAAAAAAAAGAAAAAAAAGAAAATGGAGTCTAGCCACTATGGAAGGAAATCAGTATGCAGGTTTCTCAAAACAGAACACATAGAAAATATGGCCCAGCTGAATGAAAAAAATCAAATAAAAGGAGGAAGCCAGGACTCCTCCTAAAGTGCAGAGAAGATTTTCATTATAGATCTTAGAGAGAAAGCAGGCAGAGGGACGAGTCCAGCTGAACATGACCGGCAGACTAAACAGTACCACCAGAGGAGAGGGATGGGGGTGGGGGGAGCAAGAGAGGAGCTGACTGAGAGTCTGCCCCAGGGCCAAGAGAGCAGCACAGCCAACGTGGCTGAGTCACACAGGGATCAGGCTTGGGGAAGGGAAGAGGAAGTCCAGCCCCAGGAGGGGAGAACTTTTGGTGGGGGGCAGGGTGAGAAGAGCTGGGAGGAACCACAGGTGCCATGCTGGCTGGGAGAGCTGAGAGAGCATACCCTTTGGTATGTTAACAGACACCCCAGTTAGCCCTTTGTCCCCTTTTCTGAGACCTAACACCAGCTAGCTACCCCAGCAGAATATTCAGCCCGAACCCCCCAGTGTACCACAGAGCACTTCACACCAGTGGTCACTGCAGCACCGTGTATAAAACCCAATTAGTAAATAAGACACCCATCAACAGAGGCTTGGGCAAAGAAAACGTGGCCTTTCATCCAGCACTCTCTCTGTGAGTTTGAGGCCAGCATGATCTATACAGTGAGTCCCAAGACAGCCAGGGCTACACAGTGAAATCCTGTCTCCAAATATATATGTGTGTGCGTGTGCGTGTGCGTGTGTGTGTGTGGTTGTCAGAAAACATGGTTGCAACCGAGGAAGATCACATTAAGTGATTAAGCCAGCCGCAGTCCTAGAGTCTCTATAAATAATGAAATCATTACATGTACACAACACACAGTTGAAGTGACGCTGTCTATGGGGACAATGGGGACCAATGAGAGGGAAAGGAGTGAGAACAGGGAAGAGAGTGAGGTACAAGGAGGAATATGCTCAACATATATACATGTACAAAACATCTAATAAATAACTGGGGGGCTGGAGAGATGGCTATGTGGTTAAGAGCATTCAATGCTCTGGTTCAGCATTTGGGTTTGGTTCCCAGCATCCACATAGTGACTAACAACAGTCTGTAACTCCAGTCAAGGCCATTCAAGACTACATAGTAAGAGCTGGGCATGGTGGCACACACCTTTAATCTCAGGACCTGAGAGGCAGAGGCAGGTCTATCTCTGTGAGTTTGAGGCCAGCCTGGTCTACAGAGTGAATGCAAGGGCTATGTAGAGAGACCCTGTCTCAAAACAAACAAACAAATACAAACTCTACATGGTAAGACACCATCCCCCCCCCCACAAAAAAATAAAGTAAATAAAAAACAAAGGGCTGGAGAGATGGCTCAGAGGTTAAGAGCACTGACTTCTCTTCTAGAGATCCTAAGTTCAATTCCCAGCAACCACATGGTGGCTCACAGCCATCTGTAATGAGATCTGGTGCCTTCTTCTGGCCTGCAGTTATACATGCTGTATACATAATAAATAAATAAATAAATCTTAAAAAAAAAAAAAGAACAATAATGACCATGCACTACATTAACCCACCAAATAATACAAATGTACAAATCCATGTACACATACACACCACAAACCAAAAACAAAACAAATGCCTATGTGGGCTTGGAATGTGACTTGACAGCAGAGTATATGCCTGGCCCATACATGGTTCTGAGGTCCATCCGCAGTAATACAGGGAAAACAAAACAGAAAAGCCAAAGGAAGCTCTGGGACCATTCCAGCGGGCAGCCAAGGCTGGAGCCTGTACTTAGGAGCCCAACAGTGTTAACCCTGAGTGCACTCAGGATGAAATTAGGAAACAGTCCTTAGATCTGCTTTGTTCTCATTGATCACAGAACCAGAGGAAATGGGAAAACAATCTAAGTAACCATCAAAGCGGGCGTGGTGTGAGTGGCATATGGTGAAATGTAACATATCTATATGGTCAGAATGTAATATGCTAGAATAAATATCTGCTGACAAGGATAAATATTAACATTTTGCTGCAGAGAGAAAAAGCAAATGATACCAATAATGTAGAGTGTGGTTTTTAAAAAATATGTACATACATATGCAAAATGTAAGTCCATACGGAGGGTGCATACACCTGCATGAATCTTTTGTTGGTAGAATTCTGATGTCCACAGCTTGCCTTTGATTTCTATAATAAAACTATATAACTTTTCTAAGATCATACATGCAATCACCTTCTAAGAGAGATGCTGGTACCAGAAGGGGACGAAGTCAGAGTCTGGGACTACAGAGGGCTTTTCTCAGAGAAGCCTGCTCCGGGGCTGCACACCAGCCCAAAGGCAAGGGCAGCGGCCCCTAGTGGGCACTGCATGTGCTGGCCCATTTCTGTTTAGGGTTCCAGGGGACAGAGAAGAGAGCCGACACACCTATGTCCTGGTGGTGCCTTACCGGCTGCATGGTGCCGCCAGCAATGACCACTGCCCGGCATTCCTTCACCACCTGGGCAAAATGCACAGCTGGGTTCAAGAGCAAGAATTTGAGGCTGCTTTGACCAACACTGCCTGAAAGACAGACAGACAGACAAAAGGCAAAGGGAGGAGTAGATTAGGCACAGGAAACCCCAGATGATCCACAGAGGCCCGCGAGCTAGCACTCTCCCTTTAAGAAAAAACCCATTTCTCCTGCCATCGGTACTATGGACTTATGTGAAGACTCGGGTGCAAAGATAGTCTGGCCAGAATCACATAACCCTCAGACGAGAAAACAAAAACCAAGTCCAACCCCATCTAACCTCAACCGTAAGATTCTAGGTTCTGTAGGGACCTTGCCTGAGACAATTCGGCACCTCTGAAACCCAGTCTCCAGGACCACTGCCAGCTCCAGGCCTGGAGTGGGTCCTTCACACACAGCATAGGGGCAGTATGGTAGAGCCCTTTCAAGCTAGGCCCCTTTGTGACGAACAGTCGATTACCTTGGCGGCTCAGGATAACCCTGCCATCCTGGTTGGCAGTGGTGAGAGCTGCCAGAAAGGCCTCAATGTGCATCAGTGGAGAGGCAGGCCGTGGGGCTGTGGCCTGGCCTTCCTCCAGGGAGTCTACAGAAAAGGGTGGGATGGGAAAGAAGGCCTTCCTCAGGTCAAGTCCATGTTCCTCCCAAGGGCCTGTGCCTGGCTCTTCTCTCTCACCATCCCAACTCACCCTCAGTAGGCCCTGACTGCAGGCTCTTCAGGAAGTGCTGGAAGCCGTCGAGATGGCGGTTCTCCTGAGAGGCCGAGGGAGACGGAAGAACAACTCCAAAGCGTTCTGTGAAGCCAAAGAGCTACGTGTGGGGAGAGCAGGGCAGACACACAGAATGAGAAGAGACCCCCAATGAGACACCGAGCCAGTCTGCAGTCCCCTTCCCCCCACGCCAGAGGCCGCTCCACGCTATGGACAGTGGAATCAGAGGCCTGGGTCCCCGGGGCAGCAGAGTAAAGCAGGCAGGGCTGCTCTGGCCCCTCGCCAGGACAGTGGGAGAGGTACCTTCCTGCTGACCATGCTCTTCTCCAAGTACCGCTGCACCTGTAAAACCAGCACAGGCCTATGTGAGAAGGAAGCAAAGTGTGGTCCAAACTCCACAGAGATGGCCACCCCATACCACTAAGGGGCTCCGGCTCACCGGCACCTCAGAGGAGCCCAAAGCATCCTAAGAAAGCTTACTGGTCTACTTTCTGAGGTCACGGCTCTACTACCCATAAGAACTCAGAGTTCTGCACAGGGGACCTCACAACCATAGCCTCCTCACAAATATCCCCACTGCCCTCATCACCCTAAGGGTGTTCAAGACAAGACCTGAAGGCTGAGAAGGTTGGCTCAGCCGAGAAGAGCACTGGCTGCTCTCCCAGAAAACCTGGAACCTACATGGCGGCTCACAACCATCCACAGTTTCAGTTCTGGCGGGTCCGATGCCCTCTCATGACCTCCTCGGACACCAGGCACACATGTGGTACACAGACTTACATGCAGGCAAAACACTCATACGTACAAAATTGTAAAAGTGCCCATATGCAGACTGGGCCTTGAAGAAGTAAAAGGTAGTTTGAAAACAATCCCAAGGGCTGTGAAGATGGCTCACAAGCTTGCCACACAACCATGAAAGCTGAGTTGGAATACTCAGAGAACACACAAAAGCCAGATTCAGTGATGCGAGCGTCTATAACCCCAGTGCTCTTACTGAGAAATGGGATGCAGAGACAAGAGACAGCCAAGAAGCCTGCGAGCCAGTGGAAAACCAGGGCAGGAAGCAAGGACCAACAAGGAGCATGGTCCTCGGATCTGACACATACTGGGGCACAGGCACACCTGAATTCAAAACACGAATGTGTGCCCATGCACACAGCACACACATAAAAAGACTAATCTTTTAAAAAACACAGAAAAAAAAATCCAATCCTTTGCACAAAAGCAAGAAGGCGGGAGGTCCTGGGCCTGTCCCAGGAAAGATTGAATTGCAGTCCCCCACTGTGTTCAGTACGTAGGGGTTGGTGCCTCGGCTCGGTTCACAATTTGAGAGCAAGAGGTTGGATGACTTAGAAAAACGGCTACAAAGACTGGCATCTGGTTAAGACTGCTGCAGCCAGCCTTCACAAAACCAGTGAGGAGGGAGAGGGCTGACGCAAGCTGGAGAAGGAGCATGGGACCTGTCAGCTATTCAGAGTGGACCACAAAGGGGAGAAGAGAGGTACCAAAGGTGACTGAGAGGATCCCAGTAGTCACAATGATCAAAGGCGTAGTCTAAGGGACAGCGATTTGAAAATGAAGGCAGCCGGGTGGTTGACGGCACATGCCTTTAACTCCAGCAGAGACAGAAGCAGGTGAATCTATGAGTTCGAGGCCAGAATGACTTCTAGGACAGCCAAGGCTACACAGAGAAACCCTGTCTTGAAAAACAAACATATTGTCCTCGAGGGCTGGAGAGATGGCTCAGAGGTTAAAAGCACTGGCTGCTCCTCCAGAGGTCCTGAGTTCAATTCCCAGCAACCACATGGTGGCTCACAACCATCTGTAATGAGATCTTGTGACCTCTGGTGTGTAGGCATACATGCATGCAGAACACTGTATAATAATAAATAAATCTTTAAGAGAGAGTGGAGGGGTAGAGGGAGGGAGGAAGGGAGGGAGGGAGGGAGGGAGGGAGGGAGGGAGGGAGGGAGGGAGGGAGGGAGGGAGGAAGGAAGGAAGGAAGGAAGGAAGGAAGGAAGGAAATGAAAGGAAAGCAGGAAGGAAGTGAAAGGAAAGCAGGAGGGAATCAGATCTAGGAAGGGTCTAGCTGGGTTTGAGCACTGGCCCAATCAAGTCACCCTTGGTTCACTGGTGTGTAGCTTGGGCCAGTCCTCCAGAGCAACTATTCCTGTTCCCATTTAAGAACGGCCATTTAACCATAGTGTGTCCTGGCATAGTGCTCAGAACAAAGGGACAGCATCCACGGAGGAAATAATACTCAATTTAGACACACGAGGTTGTGGTTTAGTTTCACAGCTACCATCACCTGCGGGAGTATCAGATGGCAAAGGCAATATAAGCAGAGGTCTGAGACTGCCATCCAACCCAAGGCTCCGGCAGGAAGAGAAGTCAGGCAGTCTCAGTCATGTTCTCACCCTGCTCGCCTCAAACATTACACCATGGATTATAATCTGAAAACAATTCCCTGGAGAAAGACTGGCAGAACGGAGATGGGAAAGGATGGAGAGGACCGGAAGCTGGGTTTAGGCCTCGGAGTGCAAACAACAGCAACGTCCCTTGCCAAACCCTACAACTGCCAACCCCACTGAAGAGCACTTGGCTGTCGCTGCCCAGTTTGAAGACCTGCTAACTGCCTGTCCCCGATTCAGGTCCTGGATGGTAGACTATTCAAGGACAGTGATTTGCATTTTACTTCTTCCTTGTTTATTTTGATCATGTGCTAGAGGCAGAACACAAGGCCTTACTCATAACAGGCAAGTGCTCCACAGCTGCACTCCACCCCACCTCTCCACAGCTGCACTCCACCCCACCTCTCCACAGCTGCACTCCACCCCACCTCTCCACAGCTGCACTCCATCCCACCTGTCCACAGCTGCACTCCACCCCACCTCTCCACAGCTGCACTCCACCCCACCTGTCCCACCACTGCACTCCACCCCACCTCTCCACAGCTGCACTCCACCCCACCTCTCCACAGCTGCACTCCACCCCACCTGTCCACAGCTGCACTCCACCCCACCTCTCCACAGCTGCACTCCACCCCACCTCTCCACAGCTGCACTCCACCCCACCTCTCCACAGCTGCACTCCACCCCACCTCTCCACAGCTGCACTCCACCCCACCTCTCCAGAGCTGCACTCCACCCCACCTGTCCACAGCTGCACTCCATCCCACCTGTCCACATCTGCACTCCACCCCACCTGTCCACAGCTGCACTCCACCCCACCTGTCCACACCTGCACTCCACCCCCTGTCCACAGCTGCACTCCACCCCACCTCTCCACACCTGCACTCCACCCCACCTCTCCACACCTGCACTCCACCCCACCTCTCCTTTTTAGCCTTAAGTAAATCAGAAGGTGCTTAAATCAGAATAGACCTTTACCTTGAACAGGTTGATGTTGTCCACCTGGCTCTGAAAGAGAAAGTCGTTGATGCTCTTCAGCTCAGACCCTGCAAACAGACAAAGGACCCTGGTTTTGTACCTTGCTGAGTCCCCTGCTCAGTCCCAGGGTGGAGCTCTGAGTGGTTCACGTCACCTCCCACCCTCGACAGCGACTTCCTCACCTGTCTGGAGCAGGCTCTGTGTACTAGGATTTTGCTTAACGTTACCTAAAAAAGGGAATTGAGTAGGTCATGGTGGCAGTTCTCTGCTCACTTGAGCTCTCAACTCTGTCCTGTCTCCATGAACTACAAGGAACATTCATGTTTCTAGAGACTTTGCTTGGGGCATTTACAGCCGACAAAGAACACACTAAGAAGACAGGAGGTTCCAGGAGCCCAAGGCCAGGCAGGGGACAGGAACAGAGCAGTCTCCCCACTGTCACTCTGAGCAGAGCAAGGGAAAAAACAGGATCTTCCAGAATAAAAATAGGATCTTCCTGTGACACAGGCAGAGGAAGAAGTTGAGAATACCAGCATGGGACAAGATCTCTCTAGAAAAGCCTGTACTGGCTTTCTGGAAATCCAGCTCCACAGAAGCCTTTAAAAGCATATTCATGGGGCTAGAGAGATGGCTCAGCAGTTAAGAGCACTAGCTGCTCTTCCAGAGGTCCTGAGTTCAATTCCCAGCAACCACATGGTAGCTCATAACCATGAGATCTGGTGCCCTCTTCTGGCCTGCAGGCAGAACATTGTATACATAATAAAGAAATCTTATTAAAAAAATTTAAAAAAAAAAAAGGCATGTTCATATAATGAAACAGTCCCAGACCAGAACAACCCAAGACTTGGATGCCGGAGTCGGCAGCCTCCAGTCTCACGAGCCACAGGCAGGTCGCACCCTGAGCTTTAGCTTTTCCTCTGTAACGAGGCTTAAAGTTCCTGGGCTTCCAGCCACACGGGGGCAAATAAGAACTGCCTGTGTGTCAGTGCCAGAATGCCACGTGGCTGTGACTATGCCACACAACAGGTTTCGCTCTGCACCGTGTGATTAACATAACCATGCAGTCAGGTTTCCTAAAGTGGAAGGAGCAAACCATGGGGAAGTCACTAGGGGACAAAAGCCGCAACAAGGAAAAGCTGTGGTCGAACGTCTCAAGTTAAACTGGAAAGAACATCCCCAAATGATCCAACCAGGGCTTCAAAGCGGAACACACCCTGTGTGCTGCCTGGCATTCAAGGAACAAGACTAACACCACCACGTGAAGCTGAGGAGTGGTCCAGGGGATGACGCTCCTACCTCCCAAAACAGCCACAAACTTCTCCAGCAAGTACAGGATCTGCTTGATGTACATTAGGTTCTTGGCCTTCAAACGCTTCCTGAGGAACAAGTCACAGGCAGAGCTACCACAGGATCCTGCAGCAGCTTCCCTCCACTGGATGCCACTGGGCCTTTCTGCCTAGGGCCTGGCATGCTGGGCTGTGAGCTACGAACCCTCCAGCAGATAAAAAAAAGGCTGGCTAAGACCAAGGCTTTCAGAGCCTGCTGCTCTGTCCAAAAAGCCTAGGATGTGGAGGGCACACACTAGAACAGACCAGTTCAAGCGAACCCTCCAAGACCTGGGCACTAACAGTAACCTCCATTGTGCTCTGGAAGGCTGAGCTGGAGGCCACTGAGACTGAGCATGGCTAGATCTTCTTCCTCAGGGTAGTGTCTTACCCGTATCTTTCCATGTACTGGAGTAACTGGGAATAGGCCTGGCAGAGCTGGGGAGAAAACAGAACAGCATGAAGGCATCCCAGGATATGGTTAAGGGGATCTCTGCCGAGAGACATTAGTCCGTGTCTAGGAAATGTCGGCCCAGGATACCATCAAGGTGATGAGCAGCTTGACAGAAACAGACAAGGGCCAAGCATGTAGAGGCCATGGGCTGATGACAGCTGAGGGGGTAAGGGGGGGGTGGGAGGCCAAAGGGGAACTGGGTTAGGAGATGACTCACACTCCACCAAGAGTAAGATTCAAGATGGTGACAGATAATCACCTAGGTTTCATGCTCAGAATCCAGGGGTCAAATGCTGGCTACCTCAATCTGTGTAGTGTGGGTACACGACACACAGTTTTGCCCTCCAGAACCCCAAAGCTCTGAAGCTGAAGTGGTGAACCCCCACCCCAAGAGAAAAGTGTGAGGCACACAGAACGCCTTTCAATGCTTGCCACATACCAGATTGACAGTAAACAGGAGCCTGCAGAGACCCCCCAAAGCAGTATCAATAATGATAAAATGCGACCCTGTGAGACTCCTGATCCCTCACGACACCATCCTACTGACAGAGAACTAGTTAGCAGCATCCTGGTTGAAGGATAGCTGAAGACAGAGGATGCCACTCTGCTCAAGCTGGGTACCAAGAACCTCACGCTTGCCGATGAACAGGAAAAGACAGGGTTTCGGTTCAGCTCGCCCTCTACCGAGCCCAACATCCAGAGGAATTCCTGGCCCGGGCATTTAAAGGAATGACCTATGTCACTCTGCCCAAGACGGGAGAGGCTGCCCCACCTGGGAACCATTGACCTCTGTGCTGTAGATGTTGGTGATGGTGTCGATCAGGTTGTGCGCCTCATCGATGATGACCACTTGGCCTTGCAGCCTGATTCCCGCAGCCTGTCTGGTGGCTGCATGCAGCAGCATTGGGTAAGGTAGCACCACCAGCTGTAGGGAAAGATGACCGTCGGACAGTGAAGCTACCAGTCTTGCACACGGCAGAAGGCTTATCCTGCAATAAACTCCAGGCCACTAAAGTCCTGTGGAGTTGTTCGGTTTCTCACGCCAACCTTGCACAGGGGTGTTCAAGCCAGACCAGCACAGCTCAGTGTTCTGCTGCTCCGACAGACCTTCCTTCAGATGTTTTATGTGGACTGTCAACTGTGAGGAACCAACATTGGAGCTGATCATCTGGGGAAGGGGAGGGGGTGGAGTCCCTGGAGGTGAACCTCATCTAAGATCCCAAGTAGCCCTCAGGCTCCAAACTTCTTCAGCACACTGAGTACCAGAAAGCAACAGTAGCCTGTGGTCCTGGAGCTGTGACCCTGGCAAAACCTAATTTAAGTGACCCTTGGTTTTTCATCAGCTAAGTGAATTTGACAAACCATGTCAATTGAGGGGTGAGTATAACATCAAATCTGAAGGTATATGTTGCTATGAATATCTTCCTATTAAAAGACAACAGGTAATTGAGGGAGATCGCTCTGTTGGTAAAGCGTTTTCCTTGAAAGCAAGGGCTAAGTCTGAGCCACAAACCCATGGGGAAAAAGCCAGGGGTGGTGATACCGCTTAAAATTCCAGCAGCAGGGAGACGAGAACAGGCTCACATACCCACCAGCTTTGACACACCCAAAGTTGCTCTCTGGCCTGCACACATGCGTGCAGACACATGCACCCACCAAACATACAAAAAGATACCGATAACGAAAATTCAGAAAACTGGAAACTCAAGGCCCAGGTGCCAATGTGGGTACCAGCATTTAAGACAGCGAGAGAAAAGAAAATCATCTCTTCTGGGCCCCAGTGTTCTCCTGGGGAGAACAGGACTATTTCAATGGACTGTTACAAAGGAAAACGAGGCGAAAACTGCTTTCACATGTCAAGACCATGCCAATTTCAGGTCTTCATACTTCTATATAAATGGCGGCAGCACCAACTCACTGAGACATCTATAGACAGCCCCCCAGTTTGTCTGTGAGTGCCCACACAGAGCAGGGACATCACGAGTGAGCACTGTGCAGTGTGATTACTGAGACCTGCCCTCTTTTGAAATCCATCTAAGTCTCCCAGGTGACACAGATCTCCCTATGAGTGACGCGTTTCAGGGAGGGAGCAAGACAGCATGACATCAGCCATAGTGAACAGCAAGGGGCTGTCAGACAAAAACCAGCGTTTCCTCTCCATATAAAGATAGGGCAGGTCTGAGCAAGACAGGATTGCCGGGTGCAGGCAGGCGGTGGACACGTCAGCAGTCAACCTGAAAAGCCGTTTGGTTATGCTCACATTCTGGGCTCAACTCCTGCCCAACACCCTTTCAGTCTGGTTCCTTCAGCTCCTATCCGCTGAATGCTCAATAACGCCAACTGGCCTCTAGCCCAAAGCAACTCCACGCTCTGGATAAGATAATTTTGTGCCATGGGGATGCAATGCAGCACAGTTGTCTGCCTAACCTATGCAGGGACATCCGCAACTACTAGAGAGGAAGGGAAAAGCCTTGCAAGCCCCAGTTAGTGCAAGAACTACTTCCCATTTCTCCAGCACACTCACCTGGGCTGCAGGGATGGCAAAGCGGCTTCCGTAATAGGGGCAGGCCCGTGCCTCCTTCCCAAGGGCCACAAGCTGCTCCATGTCCTTCACCTCCAGCAGAATCTCGTCCCGGAGAAGCTGCATCTGCTCATGGTTATGGAATGGGCAAGAGGTCTGGATTTTCGTTCTCCTTCTCTTTGGCTTGTCTTCCCCAGCTCCGTTCTTCTCTGTGGTGGGACAGTTGAGAGAAAGCAAGGACATGAAGGAGCTCTGGGGTCAGAAGTAGGTGCAGCGATGTCCAAACACGTCTCCTGCTGCCGACTGTGGGCTCATCAGAGCACTCTGGGATTTTACTTTATACCCTCCATAGATGGCACAAACATCTCTGAGCCAGGTTCCCGACCCTGACCCAGAAAGCCTGCTTGCCCATTATTTCTGGGTAACACAGTCTTCATCGTCATGGCCCTGTAACAACCCCACCACATGCCTGCCACTTCCACTGTCCAGCATGGCCCACGTTCCTGTGCATACCGTGTTTGCTTCTCTGCATGTCCACACAGCGGTCATTCATAAGCTGCACAGAACCCAGCTTTTTCACATCTTCATTCACACAAAGGTTCTGTAAGGCAGGAGAGAAGGAGAGAGAAAGCGGTGGTCTTCATGCACATTGGGCAAAACCTCGACCACCAAGCCCACCCTCAGTCAACCCTAAATATTGTCTCATCTTGACCTGTTTCCCCTCAAATACGGAATGGACTGTTAATATAAATGCGACCACTAAATTGCTCTTCTGCCTTCCTGAATGAAAGAAACTTGTTTGTGCCCAAGGTATAGCACACAAAACGCATCACCTTTTCTGAGACTGGAACTGCTGTCTTCAAATGTGCCGCCCACTGTGCTCTGTACTGGTCAGTGCCTACTTATCTACTCTTAGTTTAGGTGTGTGGGTGTTCCGTCTGCATGTATGTCTGCGCACCCTGTGTGTCTGGTCCCCAAGGAGGCTAGAGGACAGCCTACGATCACCTGGACTAGAGTAACAGATGGTTGCTAGAAACTGAACCTGGATCCTCTGGAAGAGCAACAAGTGCTCTTATCCACCGAGTCATCTCTCCAGCCCATTTTAGGTAGTTTGGAAGCTTGCAGCTTGCTTCTTTGCAGCTAGAGGCCTGGCCCCATTTGGGTATGAGAGGTTTGGGGTTTTTTTGTTTGTTTGTTTGTTTAGTTGGTTAGTTTTTTTTGGGGGGAGGGGGTTGAAGGAGGAGGTTCAAGACAGGGTTTCACTGTGTATCCCTGGCTGTCCTGGAACTTGCTCTGTAGACCAGGCTGGCCTCAAACTCACAGAGCTCTGTCTGCCTCTGACTCCCAAGTGCTGGGATTAAAGGCATGCGCCACCACCGCCCAGCTTTTTATTTTTTTGAGACAGGGTCTCACTACAAAGCTCTGACTTCCTGGAACTCACTACATCAACCAGGCTGGCCTCAAACTCAGAGACTAGCCTGCCTCTGCCTCCCCATGTATTGGGATTAAAGATGTGCCCCCACCACCATGCCTGACTTAAATGAACGCTTTTTTAATGTGCTGATAGTCTGTTTCTTTCCCAACCAAAGGGTGAGTTTTCTGTGAGGTTTTTTTTGGGGGGGGAAACAGCTCATTAAATAAAATATACTGTCCTTTGTTGTGGTCTCTGGGACTGGATGAGAGAAGCATGACCAATAGTACAGTTTTTAATTTCTATTTTTTTGAGATTATAATTACAATATTTTTCCCTTCCCTTTCCTCTCTGCAAATGCTCCTGGATCTCTTTCAAACTCATGGCCTCTTTCTTCATGAATTGATATTACAGCCTTATACGTACACATACAGGCATAAGTATCCCTAACTACAGCCTGCTCCGTCTGTAACTATGTTTTCACTGACCCTTTGGTCTAGGATAACCAATGTTGTGCTCTTCCCTGGGGAAGACTGTTTCTCCCACTCTCAGCATTCCTGAGTTCAGCTCAACATCTTTGATACTGACTACTGACAGGCTTCTGTGAAAGACCGGAAACCGTGCTGGCTGAAGGTTACAGGAAGGACCTCTACCCAGCCTGCTCCTCCTGCACCTTCTCAAGAACAACAGGCCAGCACAGGAGCAGGGATCCCAATGCCTCCCTCGCCTCCACCCCACCAGTTTTCTATGCCTGGGCCAAGACAAAAGACACAGAAGAAGGAATCTGTCTGGGCTGAGCTCCCCATACCCACCCCCTTTGCTTACCTGCCGAGAGCCAAGAGAGACTAGCCGGGTTTCCTTGCCAAAGGGGCTCTTCCGTACCTCGTGGATAAACTGGGCCAGCTGTGAGTGTGTCCGACTGCAGTAATAAATCTGCCAGAGGAGAGTAAGGGATTCAAAGAGGGGTCTGACCAGTTCATGCCGGCCTGAGGTCCCGCAGGAGGAAGGAGGACGGTCACAAGTGCGCACGTCAGCTCAGGTCAGCCCTGAGGAGGGCTTAGCAGTGCTCTGGAAGTCCAAGCAGTCCCCAGGACTCAACTCTCACGACTCACACTGGACCTCAAGTCTACCGCACAGCAGGAGCCGGGGACCCTCAGAGAGTGAGTTTCCCCACAGCACCGACTCCTGATTCAGCAGTGACCCTCAGCCCTCTAGAGAACATGGGTGGAGGGTTATTCCCTGCATGTGCCCTGAAGGGAAAGATGGAGCCTGAGGTGCACATTCCGGTAACTCTAGGTTTCAGCAGTGAGGAGAGAGAAGAGCAGAGAAGGACACCTACTTTCAACAGACAAGATCCATCATGGGCAGACCACACATGGCTCACTACACTCCACGCATGTGAAACACAAGCAGGAAGAGAAACACACCATGGGAGTCCAAGAATAAGGAGGGCACACTGGCTTGCTCCTCCCTTGCCCTCACTAGTGCCCACTGCAAAGGGAAACCCTGTGAGTCCTTGGCCCCGAATGCTGCTCCTCCCGAGGCCTCCCCTCTGAGCCTAGCTAGTCAAGGGAGCAACGAGAGCCATCGATGCTCTGCATTTGGGAAGCACACACCTCCAAGGCTGGGAGCTCTTCACCCACAGGAGGCTGAGAAACTGCTAGAACAAAGAGTCCTGGGCCTAGGAACTCCCCTCTCCCGCCTCTAGAAGCATCCACGGAGTAGGCAGCTTAGCTTACCTTGGTTATATGTTCTTCCTCCAGGTCCTCCTCCTCCTCCTCATCCACTCTAAGAGACAGACAAACACGGAGGTGAGTTTTCACACAGCACACGGAGGACAACCAGATACCAAAAAGCACTGGAATGTGCTCTGGCCGCTCACTGACAAGCAGGAGGGCAACCCTTTACTCAGACATCAACAGGGCCGAGGGGCAAGCCCGGAATACAACACAGACATGTCCCCCAGAAACCGCCAAGCCCTGCTCCTCAGGACACCCACCTCAGGTCTGCAGAACCCAGAAAACACAGACTAATGGAGGACGGGACCAGAGAGCCTAAAGCCACTTCACACGCTTGAAGCCTAGATGTGCTCTCTGATGTCAGCCTCCCAGGCTTCCTCGGCACCCACAGGCCACTCTGCCATAAAATGGAGAACCTCCCCTCTGTTACCTCGGGGGCCTTTAACTCTTCCCTCTATCTGCTGCTCCCTCGTAAACACTGATGCCTCTTCCCTGTCCTCCTGGGGCGTGGCTGGGGCTTTGCCCTGCCACACCTGCTATGGTGACACCCCATCTCCAAGTGAGTTCCTCTTAGTGTGCCTCCAGTCGTGTGTACAAGCCAAGAACACCTCTTGTTTCTGCTGTGCCCCTGATCTGGCTACAAGAATCCTGGGCCTGAGTGAAGCGAGCACTCCGCCTGGCGGAACAAGCAAGATGTCGGTTCTGACCACAGCTTCGGTCTGCCCTCCCAGAGCAAAGGACCCATTGCACCAGGGCCAGGAAAGGAGATCCAGTCAACACTACCCGGCTCCACAGAGACACAAGGTCTCTTACATGAACATGCTAACTTAATCGAGTATCATACAGAATTTTAAAAAAAAGAGGAGCTGGAGAGATGGCTCAGAGGTTAAAAGCACTGGCTGCTCTTCCAGAGGTCCTGAGTTCAATTCCCAGCAACCACATGGTGGCTCACAACCATCTGTAATGAGATCTGGTGCCCTCTTCTGGCCTGCAGGCATACATGCAGGCAGAACACTATACAAAATAAATAAATAAATAAATCAACAAGCAAACAAATAAATAAATGTAAGTAAATAAATAAAAAGACTATGTCTCAAAAAATACAAGCAAGCAAAATCAAAATCCTTTAAAAAAAAAAAAAAGAAAGAAAGGTTTTCCTTCCAAGTCATGTTTTTTAATGCCATGCCTTGGGGTTTGTAGAGACTAACTGGAGGGCTAACTTCACAGTCAGTGAGAAGCTGTCATCAGTTTTGTGAAAAGTTTGAATCTATATGGCTCATACAAGTGGGGTAGTTAGCAGGATCTGGGTAAGAGATTAAAAAAAATTGTCATTACTTTTTCCTCAGAATCTCACTACGTACCCCAGGCTGATTTGTTTTGTTTTGTTTTGTTTTGTTTGTTTTTCAAGACAGGTTTCTCCACATAGCCCTGGCTGTCCTGGAACTCACTCTGTAGACCAGGTTGGCCTCAAACTCAGAGATCTGCTGCCTCTGCCTCCGAGTGCTGAGATTTGTGTGCCACCACCGCCCAGCACGACCTTAAGCCTAGTATCTTCCCACCTCATACACTCAACTTCTGCGATAACAAGCATATGCCACAATGCCAGGTAAGAGCAAACCCTCTGTAGATGGGATCGGTGTGTCCACAGAGGACCTGCTGCCCGAGTCAGGCCGGAGGAAGCCGAGGAACCGCGGTCCTTGTCCAGCCGGAGGAAGCTGGAGGACCCGCGGTCCTTGTCCAGCCGGAGGAAGCTGGAGGACCCGCGGTCCTTGTCCAGCCGGAGGAAGCTGGAGGACCCGCGGTCCTTGTCCAGCCGGAGGAAGCCGAGGACCCGCAGTCCTTGTCCAGCGTAGGAAGCCGAGGACCCGCGGTCCTTGTCCAGCGTAGGAAGCTGGAGGACCCGCGGTCCTTGTCCAGCCAGAGGAAGCCGAGGACCCGCGGTCCTTGTCCAGCGTAGGAAGCTGGAGGACCCGCGGTCCTTGTCCAGCCGGAGGAAGCTGGAGGACCCGTGGTCCTTGTCCAGCCGGAGGAAGCCGAGGACCCGCGGTCCTTGTCCAGCAGGAGGAAGCTGGAGGACCCGCGGTCCTTGTCCAGCCGGAGGAAGCTGGAGGACCCGCGGTCCTTGTCCAGCCGGAGGAAGCTTGGAGGACCCGCGGTCCTTGTCCAGCCGGAGGAAGCTTGGAGGACCCGCGGTCCTTGTCCAGCCGGAGAAAGCCGAGGACCCGCGGTCCTTATCCAGCCGTAGGAAGCTGGAGGACCCGCGGTCCTTGTCCAGCCGGAGGAAGCTGGAGGACCCGCGGTCCTTGTCCAGCCGGAGGAAGCTGGAGGACCCGCGGTCCTTGTCCAGTGTAGGAAGCTGGAGGACCCGCGGTCCTTGTCCAGGCTGTAGGACTAGAGTGGGCTCTGAAGAAGTGAGGACATCTGCCTCGGGAGGAGAGAAGGGCGTTTTCAACATTAGAAAACCCTCAAACAGAGAAGACAAAACAGCTGCCTCACTGGTGTCTGGCAAAGGGTGGCTGTAAGTCACACAGGTGCGTTGCATAGGGACTATAAAGAGCCCGGATTCATCCCTTATGAATTCCCGAGTGTTCACTAGAAACAATCAGTCCATGTGACAACCACAGTGTCCACCAGAGCACGGCACATACGGGACCTGCCACGGCCTTTACAGGAGAGCAATAAAGCTGCCTTAATCCTTGTGCCATTAGAAACAGCCATGAACTTTAATGCTTTTTTTAAGGACCTTCCTGGTACTGGAAATGGAACATCTCACTCTGGCTCAGTTAGTTAATCCCTCCGCAGCCTCCTGCTGTAATGACTGACATCCATAAAGTACACACGGGGCTCTGAGGCTTAGAGAAACTTGTACCTGCTCCAACCTTGGGTCTTCTCTCTCTTCCTTCATCTCTCTGTTCTGACACTTGGGGTTCCCCTCGAGCACACACTGTCCCCACTTCCAGCCCAATGAGCTTATGGGTCCCCTCATCAGAGCCCTCACGCCCCAGGTTTCCTAAGCCTCTGTCTTAACACACTGGCTCCTCAGAGGCCTCCCCTCTGGCATGTCTCCACACACTACTGCACTGCTTGTCTGCAGCGAACACATTGGCTTCAAACTGGTGCTGTGTGCTTACTGAGCACCCACCTCCCAGCCCTGAAATGCTGCTCATGGACAGAGTTACACCCCGCCCATCTCAACTGACTACTCAGAGTCCCACAGAACACTCCCCGCGCAGATCCCCAGCTAGGGGAGTCCTGTTCTGTTCCCCTAATGGCCACGCCACATCCACCTATGGTCACTGTGCCTACTCGGGGTGTGACTACGGGCTGTAGCACCTGGACCAGGACTCCCTCCACGAGAATTAAGGTGGGAATGAGAAAGGAGGGTCTGGAAAGGCTCTGTGAGCTGCAGAAGTGACCAAGTCCCCCCCATCGGGGTTTCCTGACTCACCCCCAAGTGAAGCTCATAAAATAGGAACCTACCTGTCCATCTGGACCAGAAGCCTAAAACAGTGGCCAAGTTTGAGTCAGGGACTCTTTGACAGTTAGGACCTTGCGCTCCACACATGCTGAGGTTTAGTGGGGGGGAATATGGGAACTAGAGCCAGGTGGCCTAGGTCCAGGCCTAGCTCTCCCCTCCATTGATAAGCCCACAGCAATGGCCAAGACATGGCACTTGACCAATCCACAGCCTCCAGGATTCCACCACTGAGCTACCACGGGGAAAACTATCTCAACATATACAGAGGACCAGCACAGAGTAAAGGCCAGCCATGGTTGTCACCAGCATTTATGGACTCCAAATAAAAGCCGGAATAGAGTGAAGGGCAGCTGGCTATCAGGCCCTGTCGTCAGGTGGCCCGAGGGCAGAGCTGCACCCGCAGGGCTATAGACTGACTGCAGCCGAGGTCTCACCTGCTGGCTCTTCTCTCCTCATCACTCTCGTACTCTGCCAGAAGCAGCTCCTCCTCCCCGCACTCCAGCTGCTCCAGGCGTTCCGGCCCGGTCCCCTCAGCCAGCATCTCCCTGCTGAGGCGCAGGAGAGTCTCGGTCTCCTCTTCCTCCTTCTTCTGGGTAGGAACAACGACAAAAAGAAGTCTCAGCACTGGGGCCCTGCTGACTCCCTGACAGAGTCGTCACCAAGGACAGGGCACCCAGACTGACCCCATCACACGAGCGTCCCTACCCGACTCAAGAATGCCTCTTCCAGACTCAAGTTCTCCACCACTTAAGATCCCTAGCTATTGGCCAAGGGAGCAGGGACTGGAGTCTGCCACTCTGGTCCCTCACCTCCACCGCAGGCAGCGTCCAGCTGCCTCACATGCCGCAGCCCTCCAGATGCTCACCGTGCGCTTTGCTGCAAACTTGAGCCTTCTTCCGTCCTGGCCGACCTGCTGCAGACGCTCTTCCCGCTTCCTCCTCTTCACCTGCTCCTCCTAAAGGACAGGGACAGCAGAGAGACTCCTGAAGGAAGGCCACCCGGGCCCTTCTCAGCCAGGAGTCTACTAGGGGCCTTCTTGCCCTTGCCTCACACACCTCCCCACACCACCACCACCACCACCACCACCACCACCACCACCACCACACACACATACACACACACACACACACACACACACACACACGCTCCATCTCTGCAGGTCTGGCCCCACTGCTCAGTGCAAAAGAACTACATCCTCTTTCTCTGGGGCATACAAAAGTCATGATTCAACCGAGTCCCTCGCCGAGTGAGCCATAAATGGGAAAGGTCTGCCCGCATCGGAAAGAGACAGCGATAGCCACACAAGTTCACAGAAGGGTTGAAAGGCGCCACCAAAACAAAGGATATGGAATTCCTCAACTTGTAATAAATTGAAAATAATCAGGGAAAGCTGTGTCCCGGGTCGCTCCCCTCTCTCAGCCCCTCAGAGCTCACCTTCAGCCTCTCCACCAGGTCCCTTTCTTCTTTCTTCTGAACAAATTCGGTGACCCAGTCAGGTTCTCCGCCAGGCCTCGGGGTGTCAGAGGGCTCTTGGCAAGAGGAGGAAGATGGGAGCGAGTTCTGCCCACACGTGGGGCCAGTCCCGGGTGCAAGGAGACGAGCCTCTGCCTGTAATCTCTTCTGTTCAAAGTCACGGAGCCAGGAGAGGGCCCCACAAATGAGACTTAAGGACTTGCCCTGAAGGAAGAAAGATGACCTCAGACAAGGCCAGCAGCAAAGCTTCCCTGAAGGACAACTTCCCCAGTTAACAGTAAGAAGCTGTACTTCTAAGCATGAGGATGCTCTGAGACCATCTAGAAAGGAAACGAGTTAGTAGCAGAGTCCACAGAAGCAGGCAAGGGGGTGTAAAACCTGGTCCAAGAAGCAGTAACGAGCAGCTTTGAAACCACATAGCTCCACGTTCCAAAAGAATTCAAGTGTCTTCTCAACTTACAAACACTGCAAGTTAATATAACTAAACAATGGTGGAAAAAATTCACTAATATCCAAGAAATACAAAGCATGAAAACCATCCGGGCGGTGGTGGTGCACGCCTTTAATCCCAGCACTCGGGAGGCAGAGGCAGGCGGATCTCTGTGAGTTCCAGGCCAGCCTGGGCTACAGAGTGAATTCCAGGAAAGGCACAAAGCTACACAGAGAAACCCTGTCTTGAAAAAACAAAAACAAAAACAAAGACAAAGCATGAAATCCCAAAGTCTTGCCAAGGCCACATTCGACTCTAACTTTAAGGCAACTGAAGTCCGGATACAACATAATCAGTCACACTCGTCCCTACTGTTGAAGATGACTGCTGTCCACAACACTGTTCTTGACTGAGGTCAGTTTTCCATGGTCCCTTTCACAGGCTGACCTGCATCCCCTGTGCTGAACTCTAACTCCAGTATCTCAGGATGTGAACTTCCTGGAAACGGAATCATGGTGGGTCCAACTAGTTAACATGAGGCTCTTAGGTGGGTCCTAATTCTTACAGGGACTGGGAACCTTATGAAAAAGGGAGGGGCATTCAGATGGAGACACCCACAGAAGAAAGGCACCATGAAGAAAAACAGGAAGAAGATGGCATCTACAAGCCAAGAAATGAGCCTGGACACCCTTCCCACATAGCCCTCAGAATGAACCAAACCTGCTACTATGTTGATTCCAGATCTTGAAACTCCAGAACTGTAAGATGCTGGATTTCTGCTGTGCACCCAATCTGTGGTACGCTATACTATGAAGTCCCAGGAAAGGGACATAGTTCTAGGGAGGCGTCTCCCAGGCTGCTGCTCCTAGGATCCATTTGGGTTTCAAATGAATCTTTAGAGCTAGCCTTCTGTCTACTGATCCCTCTGCCTACTTAGTCCAGGGTGGCTGAGAGTCTGCAGACCAGTGTTCTAGACCTACCAGCCCTGGGAGGTACATAAGCCTTAGACTCCTCGCTTGCAATCCTGGATGAAACAGTAACTCATCTTACTAGCTCTGGACTCTGAGTTGACTCTCAAAGTTTATTTCCATATATATACAAAACTGGGACAGAAAATAGTAAGATCCACTCATGGAGCCCACACAAGCATTAGGATAGTGAATACACAGAAAGCAGAATACAAAAAAAAAAAAAAAATACCTGGCAGTAAAGTAAGAAATGGGGTACTTGCTACTTTTAAATAATGATGGAATATCACTATCCGGAGATGTGGAATCTATCAGCTTTCATTAATATTTTGAATGGTTCTTGGCAGGATGACCCTTCTGAGGAATAGACAGATCACACAACTTAAAGAACACCCCATTGCACTGTTTCCGTTTCCAGAAAACACTAAATGGAAAGAAATCCAAGCAGCACTCCTCCAGAAGAGCCTGGGGGGAAGGGGATCATGTGCTGACTGTGGAAAAGAAAAACTGTCCTCAGTTGTTGTTGGGCAAGACAGTAAGACACCAGCGTGCAACAATGGTCCAGGGACAGAGCCCCTATAAACCTCACTAAAAAGGGAGCGGCAGTTCCTAAGGGTACACCCCAAATCACCTTCCAAAGTTAACAGCGTCCACTCTAACACAATCACCGATGGTAACTAAAGCCCCGCAGGCTTAGGTATTGTAAGAAGGCCATAAAAACCGCAGACTGAGAGGGCCGGTTTGTCTCAAGTAATGTAAAACAGAAATAATAATAATAATAGTAATAATAATGGTACTAAAAGAGGTTGACTGGAACTTGTTAAAAAGCTGCAGATCCAGTCGGACTGTGGTGACGCACGCCTTTAATCCCAGCACTTGGGAGGCAGAGGCAGGTGGATCTCAGTGAGTTCCAGGCCAGCCTAGTCTACAGAGTGAGTTCCAGTATAGCAAGTACTCACAGAGAAACCCTGTTTCAAAAAAACCAAAACCAAAACCCTGCAAATCCAAATGTTCTCCTAAGCCATAGAGCAACCTTCACAAGGCACTCAGAAAATGTTCCCACTCACCATACAGAGCAGCAGTTCTCTCAACCTTCCTAATGCTGCAACCCTTTAATACAGTTTCTCATGTGTGGTGACCACCAACTATAAAGTTATTCTTGTTGCTACTTCACAACTGTAATTTTGCTGCTGTTATGAATTATAATGTAAAAATTATCTGATATGCAGGATAGCTGATATGCAACCCCTGTGAAAGGGCCATTTTTTTTACTCCCCAAAGGGGTCACGACCTACAAGTTGAGAACCACTGGTAGAAAAGGAACAACGGAGTATCCCAGAAGACATATTTTCTGTCCCAGAATCCTGGGTGTCAATTCTAGAGATGTACTTCTGCACACTTATAAGGATGAGGATAATTCACTGTCTTTTATTTGTTCATTCAGAAAACTCATGTGAAGAGCCTCCTGTAGGCCAGCCTTGCCAAGTTCCACAGATACCAGGCACGCAGTTAACAGCGACCAAAGGTTTTTGTATCTGTGAGGTTGAAGCCTAGAGTTTGAGAATCTTCACACCATCACATAGTACTCACCATGCAAGGTAACACACCAGAGTGCCGGAAAGAAGCTGGGGATCACTAGCCACAGCCCTTTCAGTCTCCACAGCCCACCTCAATTACCTCGCTCACTCAATCTGGGTCAGGAAGGAAAACAGAGGGTCCCTCGGTGGGCTCCTCACAACACTCAGGAACCTATATCCTACACTCTAAAACAGTACGTCGAACCTGGAGAAAAGCCACAGCCATGTTCATGTCCCTCAACACCAAGGCAGTAGTGTGACAGAGAAACCCCAAAGCATTGGTGCTATGGTGTCCACTGCAATTTTAAAGTCTCAGCTGCCTTTAGCCTGATTTTCCTCAGACTGCGGTGCTGTGCTTAACAGTTTAATAGCGGAAGCCAGTGCTATGCAGAAAGGCAAAGTGACGACTCCTGTGCCCGGTTTCTTCTCAAGGAAGGCAATGTCTGCACAGAACTGTCAAGGAAAGCAAGGCTACCTCCAAGTTGTCTTAGTGGCTGACACTCCCTCATCCCTCACACTCACTGTGCCAGTTGGACTCTCAAAGATCCCAATCTTGCCAGCCTCCAGAACCTTGTAGAGCTCCGCCATGAAGTCCTTCTGGATAGGATAGGGTGGGAAGGGGAAAGGGAAATGGATGCCACCGACCTCCTGGCTTTTGTCAGCCATTGCCCTAGAGTTAAAAAAAAAAAAAAAGTAAGAGAAATCTACTACCTTTCTCATCAACCATGAACTGGCTTGAAATCTTTAGCCCAAAGCAGTTTTCTCACTTGTCACAGAATTCCCCTCTCAGCTGTATATTTTCTGGCAATCAGAGACCACATTCTGTCCATTTATACATATACATGCTATACCAGAACCATACATTCCATCTCATGATGCCCGTCAGACATTATTATTGCAGCATCCAGCCCAGGAAAGCCCTAACATGAGCCTCTCACGCTGCTACCGGATACCCTTCCAGTGCCTCCACAAAAGCAGAGCACTTTCATGCCAAGGTGAGCGTTAGGCTCAAAGCTGCCCCTGTGATTCCTTCCTTCTCAGGCACCCTTCTCCAAGGACTCTGTGGTGAAGCACTCCCACGCCCCAGCTGCCTCACCTGCTCCTGCGACCGAGGCCCTTAGAACTAAGGAAGGGAAATGGCACAGAGGCCAGGCTCCTTCAGACAGTTCACATCCACAGCCTCCTGCACCAGACAGCTCACATCTGCTTTTCTACAGCCTAACCTCTAGTGCGACACAGGCAGCGCCACCTACTGGCCATCGTTTTTCTGGCCTTAAGACGAAGGAGCTTCCTGGGGCTACAGAAATTAAGTAACTGCTGGCTGGGGTGACCGGCTCTCTAGCAGCCCTGATCTTAATCTCCAACAGAAAGCTGTCGGGGGTGTTAAGGAGAAGAAACATTATTTACTCCAAGAAGAGAAGCACGGATTTAACCCGGGTCCATAGAGCTCTGCTTCGGTCAAGCTCACCTAAGTACAACAGAACTAGGAAGACTAAAAAGGCGATTCCCTGGAATGATGCACACGGAGGTGAAGAGTGCCACTGTCTGGGTAAACTAGACATACATGCGCAAGTGAGCCTGGATTTCAGGACAGTGTGGGAACTATGTATTTATTATTGACTCCCACTTCCATTACCAATGTGGTAGATTTACATACATCCGATCTTCCTTCCTGAGCCCTAAAAAACAGCAGGACAGCAGAGCACTTAACTGTATGGGCCGGGCCCCGGGGTAGATTGCCAAAATGGATCTCAGGTTAATAATTATCAATAACACCTGCGTCTTCATGTTTAACAGAGGTGGTAATGGTGCACACCTGACGTACACTAAATGAAATAATTCCCTAGGGGAAAAAATCGCTTAATACAGCTTTCCTAAATTTTAGAACTCAACACACTACATTCAACTTGAAGGCGCCGCTATCCCCGGGCTGCCCCTCGCATTGGTTCTCGGCCAGTCAATCACGCGCTGTCTCCACCCACCCACCCCCACTTCCGGCCGTTCCGCGCGCTCCGCTCATTCCGCCCCTTGGCTCTCGCTGGCGCCCTTCGTTTGCGTCTCCGCTCGAGCCTGACTTTTCTCGCTTCGCTTCCTTCGCCCTCAGCTCTGCCCCCACGCAGCACCGAACTCACCTCAGCCGCAGGACGGTCTCACCAAGGCGAGCAAGCGGCGGCTGAGTTGGAACCGCGGCTGCACTTGGAGGAGCGTCCGCCCGCAGGAAAACCCGCCGCGCGGACACGCCCCCCGCGCCACTGCGCCTGCGCACTTCAGATCACCGGCGGGCTGTGAGCCTGGGTTTGAAGGGTGTGTGAGCGTCCTCCGATATTGGGATCAAGCCTTGATCTAACCTCCGACGTTAGATTTTTGGCCTCACCAGTTATCGTTGTTAAATAAGACTTTTATGGAAGAATGTTAAACATTAAAATAAATTTATCAGCGGTATAAAGCCTGAAGAGGTTGGGGTTTTTTTTTTGATGTAGTACTTCATGCATCTATTTATGAATTTTTCCTCCTTAATGTAGATAGTGAATCTGTTTCGCAGTACTGTAGGTACAAAGTTGTACTACGGTGAATTCGTTAGAGTTGGGTAATGAGAAATAAAGAATTGCCAGGCTCTGAGGAACAATCTGTCGAGATTTGGTTTTCTGTCACTAAAAAAGCACACACAGCACAGAAAGCATAGCGATCGGTCCTTACTAACCTCTCTGTTTACTGCATAAAGGACACTGGACATGACCCACTTGCAGAGGCTGTGGCTAGAAATCCTAACCACAGCCTCAAGCTTGGGTCCCTTCTCCCTCTTCTTTTCCAAGAGACACAAGAATGACTCGTTCTCTGCCCTTTCGTGCCCGCTGTATAATGAGCTGGGCAGCAGCTGCACTCAATCCTTCTGGGGTCTGACAGCCTTTAATTAACTATGCTGGTTTTGTTCTCACCTACTCATAGGCATCAAAGGCTCAAGGCAAAGCCTGCAGTAGCTAACCCTCATGGATGGACTGCACTCGGTCTTGGTTACCTCGTATCTAGACCCTTGTCTGTGGGATGGGCTGGGGATAGTGCGGGGGCTTTTCAGAAGTTGTTCTCACAGTTTAGTCTGTTACAAATAGCTGCATTAGGATCAAGAATATGTTAAAAAAAAAAAAAAAAAAAAAGCCGGGTAGTGGTGGCGCATGACCTTTAATCCCAGCACTCAGGAGGCAGAAGCAGGCGGATCTCTGTGAGTTTGAGGCCAGCCTGGGCTACAGAATGAGTTCCAGGAAAGGCACAAAGCTACACAGAGAAACCCTGTCTCAAAAAACCAAAAAAAAAGTAAGTAGGCATCAGCGTTTTTTCATGTGTTCCTTAGGGAAGGGGAGGTTTCATGGGAATGAGAGCCAGACATGCCCATACTGGCTTGGTCTTCTCAGACCCCAGTCCTTCCTCTTCTCTGGCTGTCTCGTGTGTACAAGCCCTCTAGGATGCAGGACCTCGCCATCTTAACCCTACCATCCTTTTTAACCCTAAAGTCTCTTGACGCTGCATCAAACAGGCTTCATCGTCATTCATTTTACACACAGGTCTAGCGGCTAGGATTGATTTAACAAAATGATCCCAGCAATCAGGAGGTGACAGAGAGTCGTCCCACCTTCTTGACTGGTTTGGATAAGTGTCCCCCAAGCTCTGATGCAGTGTGGAAAATATGGCAAGGACTGTGAGGGGGCTTCACGATGCAGGCTCTCGGGGGAAACAGTACCCTCAGGCCCCTACTGTCTCCAGCCTGTGCAGCAGGAATCTTAGAAGTTCTTATTAATAAAATCAAACCTGAGGCCAGTTATTGGGGTGAAAGCTGGAAGATCAGAGAAGCAGAACAAGCCACAGCTACCTCACCCTGCCAGTTCCTCAGCTGATCCTGTTTCCTCAGACTGGAAGCCTCTGAGTCCTCATCCAGAATGGGTCTCAGCTGAACTGTAGCTCAAAAGCCTAAAAGCTTAACCAGCCAAATGCTTCCAGTTTCTGGTCTCTATGCCTTATATATCTTTCTGTTTTTGACATCACTCCCTGGGATTAAAGGCTCACTTCTGGGGATTAAAGGTCTGTGTCACCATGCCTGGCTGTTTCCAATGTGGCCTTGAACTCAGAGATCCAGAGGGATTTCTGCCTCTGGAATGCTGGGATTAAAGGTGTGTGCTACCACTGCCTATCCTCTATGTTTAATATTGTGGCTGTCCTGTTCTCTGACCCCAGATAAGTTTATTAGGGTGCACAATATTTTGGGGAACACAACACCACCACAAGCCTGGCTCTCTGTTTACTACTGAACCCCTCAAGAACCTCTGTGACTCAATCTTCTGAGGATACGGCTGCTTGCCCCAAACCCTCAGCCTGGGAAGGTATGGATGGTAGAGAGGCCAGACAACACGGCAAAGCCACAAGGCTGTTGCCAGTTATGACCCTCCTGGACATGACCCATCTTCACTATCGTGAATGAAACTCTTGAGTTTCAACCTGGAAGGGCTCCTGGGGTTTTCGAGCGTAGGACCTTCGAGCCAGGAGCTGTTACACTGATGTTCCCGTTCACAGCTCCCTTTCCAAGTCCAAGGAGTTCTCAGACTGTCCAGTCCCACCACTAGGGGTCCTTTGCTCCCCAGTGTGCCAACAACGGCATGGACAGAGCCAGCTGTAGGCCAAAGGACTTAGGGGCTAGATGATGAAGCCACAAATCCCTATTCTTGACTTAGGTCCCTGCAGCCTCCTTGTAGTAAGAGCTCTGCCCTCAAGAGGACGACAGCTTCCTTGAGAATTCTTCCTCTGGCTTCTGAGACCTGGAGGAGGGTCTCTCCAGATGTGTCAGAGGGTGGCCCTGTGACCTGGGTCACTGCATCTCTTGGGATTTTGTTCCAGCTGTGGGCTGTCTGACAGAGCTGGGCTCACAGCTCTAGGTATGCAGCCTGTTCCTCACTTCCTGGCATGTGCCTGCTCTAGTCTCCCTGTGGCATCATGGGAGCGGTTCTTCCTCTACAGCCCCGACCCCATTCTTGCCGACAAGGAATGAGAGAGAAGCCTGGGTCTGAGGTTTGAGCCCAGCTTCTCGGCTGCCCTTGTGCCATGACCTGAGCTGTTCTTTTGTCAGTTGTCATTCAATGGACACGGCCATGTGACAGGCCCTCAGGAGGGGCCAGACCCCAGGATCGGTAGTATGGTGGCCATGCTGTCCACAGGGAGCTGGCACTCTGGAAGAGTCCAGGACAATTATGAAGACAAAGGTGCTGAGGTAAGTCCACATGAAAACGGGTAAACAGAGTCACGGACCTCAGAGGGTGCATGGAAGTACAGGGGTTCGAGGAGACTGTCTTGTGTGAATGTCACAGCTGGGCAGAGCCTGGGAGGAAAGAAGGGATGAGAAGAGGGACTTGAGAGCAGCCCTGTGGCACGTGGCCAACCTGGATGATTAGCCATGTCTTCTGGTAATAATACATTGTTAATGGGCACCAGTGGAAATTTCATGGAATTCTCACTTCCCATGAAATAGTATTCTGAAAACTCTTCCTTAGCTTCCAGGCCCTGGGACAGTGGTGGCAGAGTAATCCCGGCCAACATGCTGCAGTGCCCTGTCCCCAGTGATGGCAAAGGCAGATGGTGAGGGAGAGACAGCAGCCAGAGATCATCAGAAAGGGAAACAATGGCTCAGCCCCAGAAATCGGAGATCATGCACCATTTGTGTGGCTCTGACCTCCTTGACATATACCCCTAGGAATTTTTTTTTTAATTCTGTGTTCAGTTTGTGGGTTGCTTTGTTTTCTTTAGCCATGGAGGATGTTTACTAAAGCCACAAGGTGAACCCAAGGGCAAACTGCAGGTCAGAGTAGCTAGGCTTCCCTAAAGCCTAGAACTAGCACAAGACAAGACACCCGGAGCAAGATCTGCTCTGTTCCTCTCATCGTCTTTGGCCACATAGTTCTCATGAGCTTGGTGGGTTTCTTTTTAAGCATTTATTTATTTTTATTTTTTTGCACATCAATGTCTGCACGTGCTACATACACCGCGTACGTGTTTGGTGCCTTGCAGAGGCCCGAAGAATGTCAGCGGCAGCCTGGCTGAAGGGCAGGTGATGAGCACAGAAAGAAGCCATTTTGTTTAAACAGGGTCACCGGAGTCCTCACTCCTGCTGGAGAGCCAGGACCTGAGAAGACAGGACCTCTGCTTAGGTCACCCTCGATCAGGCCATATCTTCAGAGAAATTCTAAGCTTGGGCATTCAAGGAAGGAACTATGAAACTCTCCACAGTGGCAGGCCCGAGAAGAAAGAGGCACACTGTCCCCGTCCCCACTGACCTCCATACTATGTATGTTTATCATGACATAGCGTAGGTGGTGTGCCTTGGTGACGGTGACTCCCCGTCCTGGCAGCTGGATCCGTGGCCTGCCTGATGGCTACAGGGAGCGACTTCTGGTGGGACCACACTGCCGCCTCTAAGAGAGAATGTGCCAGTGGGAAAGGCGTGAATGAGGGAGAGTGAATCCCAAGCACCTGGAACACAGGGCCGGCCCATGGCTTCCCAGGAACCTCACACTGAACCGAAAACTTGGCTTAAAAGGGCTTATTGGGAAATGTTATCATTTTTACTATTTTCTACAGAGAAAATATTTTCCAGTTTTAAATAACCTTGGACTTTTGAATCATAACCTGTTTTTATGTTCAAGCTATCTGTGTATAATTTCTCCTACAGTTGTACATAAAATGTTTTTACATTTTTAAAAAAAGGACAAATACTATAGAATTAAAATATATAGAATATACTATGGAGAAGAAAGGAATATAGAGCAATGATTTCCTAAGTACAGAATCTCTTGTGTGATGGAAAAGCCCCATAAACAGACAGTAGTATCAGGACATAATATCATGAAATTAATGAATATCATAAATATAGTTATTGAATGAATACTGCAAATGTAATCAATGAGTACCACAAATTAATTAATATCATGAGTGTAATTAATGAATATCTTGAGTGTAATTAAAAAATAAATTTAAAAAAATCAACCAAGACAAAAAAAAAATACAACATGGGCTGGAGAGATGGCTCACAGGTTAAGGTTATTCTTCCAGAGGTCCTGAGTTCAATTCTCAGCAACCACATGGTGGCTCACAACTATCTGTAGTGAGATCTGGTGCCCTTTTCTGGCCTGCAGGGATGCAGGTAGAACACTGTATACATGCTAAATAAATAAATCTTTTTTTTTGGGGGGGGGGCGGTTCTGAGACAGGGTTTCTCTGTGTAGTTTTGGTGCCTGTCCTGGATCTCGCTCTATAGACCAAGCTGGCCTCGAACTCACAGAGATCCGCCTGGCTCTGCCTCCCGAGTGCTGGGATTAAAGGCGTGCACCACCATCACCATCACCATCACCACCACCACCACCACCACCACCACCACCACCCCGGCCTTAAATAAGTAAATCTAAAAAAAAAAAAAAAAAAAAAAAAAAAAAAAAAAACCACACACAATAAAACTAACAAAAAATCAGTTCACAAAGAATAAACAAGGATATCTTGTAAAAGTAAGAACAGATGCTCACAGAAACTATAAAGTTGTTAAAAATCCTAGTATTGGGGGTGGATTACCTCCTGAGATGTTGCCCAGGGATGCTCTAGAGGCCACTAAAACAATAAAGATCTCCATTGATGTTGGTTACATTCCAAAACTGGATGGTGCGACACTCTTGCTGAAGACATCCCTTGCTTTGGTTGCAGGTCTTGAACTGAGCTGGAAGTGTTCCCAACCTATGGTCTAGCTCTTGTATCGCCAGAGATGTTACTCAGGTCACTGAGAATAATTATGATCCCAAGTCCTACTCAGTTATGGATTCTGCATACTCAATAATAAAAAGTGCCTGACAAGACTTGCCAGATAGGGCCATAGCGGCACATGTATTTATGGATGGACCCAGCTCTCCGATTAGACGAAGGTCTGCTTCATGAGAGGAAATTCACATTTAGTGCTGGGGGCTTACACAGAACCTATGGCCAGGGAAGCCATAGGTCCCAGGGGAAAAACAATTGCCATTGCTCTAGTCAGTGAGTATGATGTACTAGCTAAGCACTTCCCAACATCTGCACTTATGACTAGAGGTTATTGCTGCTGTTGACGATCATTTATGTTCTTCTATTTCTTGTTCTCTGTATTTTCCACACTTGTATTTTACCACAGAAGAAATACCACTGACATTGACCATCAGCCATGTTCTAGAAACAGGTTTAAAAAAAAAAAGTGCTGGACTGTGTTGGTGCACACCTTTAGTCCCAGCACTCAGGAGGCAGAGGCAAGTGGATCTTTGCGAGTTCAAGGCCAGCCTGCTCTACAGAATGAATCCTGGGCAGCCAGGGCTGCCTGTTTTGAAACAGAGAGACTCTTGTCTTTTAAAACTTAAAAAATAGTTTCCCTACCCTACTAGAGTTAGAAGAGTCAAATGTCCGTGTTACCCCCTCCAAGGCTCTGGACCACTGCAGAAAATCGGGCAGAAAGGATGTAGGAGCAAGTGGTGGGACGCTGTGAAGCAGTTCCTATGGAATGAAGACCTTCCATCATGGAGGGAAGCTCATTCACACACAGGATATTCACCGGAAGAGAAACTAAGGGAAAGTAAACAGTCCATCTTGAGAGGAATCTCCTTAAGCTCAGCAAAGAACTCAAAACAGCTCCAGGAAGTCCCTGAAGCTGATCACGGGTCTGTTGGCAGGCATGCTAAGACACACTGAGCTGCCTGGAAAAGGCTCAGACCAACCAAGCTATCTGAAAGGGACCCTCTCGCTGCCTGCAGGTTGTGTGGTGTGCTCCAGTGTTCCAGCTTTTGGGGCTGTCAGGCTGGAGCAGGCTTTTGGGTGATGGCAGCTGTCTTTGAGAAATGTCTGCCCGTCATCCTTCACTCATATTCCTGCAACCCCAGTAAAACTCATTGGTTCACCGAGCTGGACTTTGGTGGGCGCCTCACATTGGTTCCCTATCAGAGATGAGTAGACTTTTGTTCCCATCTCCTGGGAACAGTGCCACACAACGGGCTGCAGGATCTGCCTCCTGGGGGCTCCTTGCTGCCTTCTGCACAGAGATGAGTTAGGTCACATTCTCCACAGCCCATGAAGTGAGCCCCAAGGCAGTGGTGTGTTTCTTCCCCTCTGTGCCATATCTGTGCCCAGAGGGACTGCTGGTGGGCATGGCCATCAGGAAACGCTGAGTAGCCCTGCAGCCAGACCCAGCTTTGTGAGGACAGTGCCATCTGGAGTGCCTCCTGGGACTCCTCAAGCTTGCCAACCTGTGACACTTCAGTTTCTGCCTCCTTAACCCACTTCCAGGCTCCGTGGGCTGAGTTACTGTTGCCCTAAAGTTTGATTGTGTCAAGTTCCAGCCCCAGGCTTCAAAACCCAGGAGCTTCCTTTTTCTTTTCTTTTCTTCTTTTTTTTTTTTTTTTTTTTTTTCCCTTCAAGACAGGATTTCTCTGGGTAACCCTGGCTGTTCCAGAACTCAGGAGATTCTTGCCTCTGCCTCCCGAAGAGCTGAGAGCACGTACCACCACTGCCTGGTGAAAACCCAGGATCTTAAGCAGTCCCAAGACATCACGGGTCTTCCGAAGTCCTCTTTTTGGAAAGCGTTGTCTTGCCCCATATTCTCGAGACGAACCAGACTGCCCCAGTGGTCTGCTGGGTGGGATTCTGCACTCTTTCTGCCCTCACGCTGGTGCAGCCCGTGTGAGGTTTTGCTTTCCCATTTCTCAATCTTGCCTGCTCTCTCGACTTTCACAGTATCAAGAAAGCAAACCAGGCGGATCAGGTAACGAGAGCAATTCCAAGCAGAGGGGTGGAAATAAGACTGGATCCAGAGGCCATGTAGGCCTGGCAGCTTGGAATAGTAGTGGGCTTCCCCAGAGAAGCCTGGCTGGAGGCCGTCTGAAGAAGCCCTGCTCTTCTCTGTGGTCTGAGGGAAGAGGACCAAGGGGATTAACTTCTGATAACTTGGCCTGGTAGACAGCGCCCCCTTTGCAGGGGCTGAAGCCCCATGAAACAGAGATGTGGGTAGCTGTGACTTGCAGAGTTCTTTGGCATGGACTGGGTCTCCAAGCTGAAACACACCCTTCTCAGGGGGTGAGTGCAGGATGGGGAGAGGGAAAGAGCCAGAGGGGTAGGTAGCAACAGCTGATGAAGCTGTGAAGGCCTGGCCATATATGCCATTGGCTCCTGTGGCCCCCCACAAGTATGTGGTGATACTATACTTAAGACAGTTTACTTATCAGACCCTTTGAAGTATCTCCAGCATTTCAGAGAACAGGGGAGGGCTGGGGAGAGGAGCCTGGGGCCATCCTCACAAGAACAAAGATATTCTAGGGACACCTGTGTCTTCCCTGTGTCTATGAGACCATTGAGCTGATGATGGACCTCCAGGAACTGGAATTTCCCTTAGGATCTCATACCAGGAGAAGGAAAAGGCTGAGGCTCTGGGACTAGGCAGAGGGGAGCCTTGTTCCATACAGCTGCCTTGTCATGATGGGCTGGACCACATTTGACCATGTCTCTTACCTTTTGTTTAAACCTAACGCTCATGTTAGGACTCCAAAGATGGCCTTGGCAGCAGTGGGGGAGAGAAGCAGACCTCTTTGCTCCCTCCCCAGGGGAGTCACACTGAACAAAGCTCCCTTTCCTACTTTACACTATGGCTTGTTTAACAGACTTATTCAAGGAACGCGGCTGAGCCCTGCCTGTTAAGGACCCTGGTCTGAGGGTGTCACCCATGGCCCAGGGGTGGCAAGGCCCTGCTTTGACAGTAGCTAGTCCCTGACTTCACAAGAGAATTTGGGCTCCATCCAAATTGCTCTTCTCGATGACTTCATCTCTAACACATGTCACTGGCCTGGGTCCATGAAACCTGGCCTTGACTGCAGATCCGGGACACCAGGGCAGGTAAGAACAGACCAGCCATCTTCTGTGTCCTTCCCAGACGAGAACTCCAGGTCAGGTCCCCACCGGGGAAGGCGCTGGGGAAAAATATCAAGGCTGTCTGTCACCAAGCTAGAGGCAAGGGGCAAGCTGGGGGCTGATAGACAGCTCGAGGATGAGGGACAGTTACCTGCCACATTTCCCATGTGAGGGCAGAGGAGGGGAAGTTACCAGGTGGCCACCCATTGTGAGGTACATGTGACTCAGAGTCCCACCCTCAGTGACCATCAGGTCCCAGAGAAGCTGCGGGCATCCGCCTACCCTCCTGTCCTGGCAGAGCTGCCCATCTGGTTTCCATACCTTTGGTCTTCGCCTTCACTGCTGTGTGGAAGGTTCAAGCTGCCTTCCCCTCCCCACAAAGCCCTCTTGGTAACTCTCCTGCACGCGCAGTTTCATCCCAAGAGCTCCAGCTCCTCTGACAGCCTATGGCACACCTGAGTGGCCCTCACCACGGCCCGTACAGCAAAGAGCTACCAGGAGCAAACGTGGATCAGCTTGAACAAACAGCAAGCCCTAGCTAGCCCTGCCTGCCTAGCCCGGGGCAGCTCAGCCCCCAAGATCTGCTTGTCCCACTCAACACAGCCAGGACCAGCTTCCCGCTGCCCTTCCCAGGAGGCATCTGCGCAATGAGGAGTCCTCGATCTTCGATCCTCTCGTCTAGACCACAGGAATCGACATCTTCAGGGCTCTTGTGTCCACAGGGACCTCAAGCCAGTTTCAGTTCCTAACTACATCCCTGTCCCTCATGTGTTCTGTCCTTCACGGGGCTCCCTGGCTTGCCTCTAAATTCTCCTCAGCCCCTTCAGCAAACACCAAGACATTTTTCCAGTGGAAAAATAGCCCCCCCCCCACCCCCAGTAATAGCTGCCCTCATCTCCATTTGCCTTGATCCCGGAGAAAGAGCCCAGTTCCCCCAGACTTCCCGCACTGTGCCTGAGAACATTCGGGAAGGACAGTTCACACTCCAGGAAGCGGTCGGCAGCCGGCATGGCTACTCTTCCTTTATTAAAAGGGCACTGTTGGCTTGGGCTCAGGTCTACAGTGACTTTCTTCATCCCACCCTGTTGCTGTGGTACTCTTCAGGGGACGATCGAGCAAAGCAGTCACATGAAGCGGGGGAGCAGCAGATGGCTCACCCAGCCCTCACTCCATGAAGAGAAACCGGGTTCAGACCTGGAACAAAACCCCCTGGACCTCCTTGGGCAACAGGACCTGAAAGGCCCCAGCTGGCCACGGAGCCCCTCCCGGCCCGCCGGTCCTGCCGACTGCGGGGGAGGCTGGAAGCACTCTTAGGACTCCCAGTCGTCCTCGTCCTCGTCTCCCGCGGGCTGCTGCGGGGGCGGCAGAGGGGGAATGGAGTCTGACATCCGGCTGAAGGCTCCACCGGGCCCCTCGCTGGTTCCGGTGCCGGGTCCTTTTCCAGAAATACCTGGGAGGGAGAGGCGATGAGAGAGGGGCGGGGCGGCCACTTCACCAGCCCCTGAAGACAGAGATGCACGAGATGCCTACCTTTGCGCCTCATGACCAGCTTGTTAAAGAGATCTGACATCAAGTCCCCGCCTTGGCTGGTGGCCCTCACTGCGGTGGGAGAGAGAAGGGTGAGGAGGGAAGAAGAGACCAAGCACGGTATTAGGTAGTGTCAAGGACAGTCGCACACTGGGCTCACCTGCCCCCCGAGGCACTCCCACACACACACCCTTGCCACGGCATGCCCATGGCCCAGGCCTGCCTTCATGTCTCAGTTCTCGGTACCCCGGTGTGGACAAGCACACAGGCTCAAAGAGGCCAGGCCATATTGACAGACGGTCACAAAGCGGGTCAGAAGATCCGTGATGCAAACCCAGGGCATCTGACACTTTACACACAGATTAACTAGGATGCCACGAGCAAGGGTTCTTGGTAGACATAAGGCCTTATCCTCAGGATGGATAAGGATCAGTCCTCTGTCTCAGCTCTGAGGACTTCAGGTTCCCTTGGACAATGCTTGTCAAAGTTCTACTCCCTCATGGCTTCAGCTGGGAGAGCTCAAGACGGGAAAGCTTCTCCTAGCGAACCCACGGCCCAGGCCAGAGGGACAAGGGTACCTGTCAGGGTGGCCACAAGGGACTTCCTGTGGGTTGACCAGGAGCCTAGCTGCTACAGCAGACCCTCGGTGCCCTCACCTTGCTCCTGCTCCTTCTGTTTCTTCTTCTCCAGCTTGCGCTCCTTCACACTACGCAGCTTGGCCTTGCCAATGCCCCCAGCTTGGCGGATGGACTCAAGCAGAGTGGCCCGGCCACTGGAGGGGTCAACCACCTCCTTAGGAGCTCCTTGGACAGAGGCTGTAAGGAGAAGGGTAAAGGATTGCTCAGCATTGCAAGATGAGGAAAGCTGCCCAGCCTGAGGCTGGAGGTGACTTCAGGATCCTGGCAAACGGAGGGGGCTATCATCCACAGGGAAGCCCAGCTGTGGAACTGTGGCTGCTAGGACTATGCAGTATGGTCTTGGATTTCTGCAGACAATGAGCTGAGGGGCCTCGTGTCTAGGCATCTCTCCTCCCTCTTCACCCCCTGTTTCGACGACACTCTGCAGTGACAGACCCTGTGAGTCGGATGTGCTGAGCACCATGAGCCAACAAAGGATTTTCCACCCCTCGAAGTGGCTGGAGATTGAGATACAATGGAAAACTGAAATCTGGAAATTTCAAGTTTGCTAATAGACCCTTTCCCACCGGCTTAACTAGAAACAGGGCACACCACCATCCCCAGGCTTCCTCTGCCCTGTAAAGTCAGAATCCAACTCTGCATACATAGCACAGAAACCACTCCATCAACCCTGTAAGACGAGGTAGGTATCCACAATGAGAACTCTGCAGACCCCAGACCTGGGAACAAACCACCTCCAGAGAAGTCTTTGGGGATCCAACGTGAGAAAGCTGAGGGTCCTATTAATGAGGGCCGACCGCGTGAACCCCATCTGCACTGCCCCTACCTGAGTGGGCCACGCTGCTGCTAGTGTCTTCTTCCCTGGCAGCCTGGCCGGGTGCAGCCGCCACTTCCGGGAACACCGGTGGTTGGGGGGTACTGACCACCACCGTGGGAGCTGGGGGAGGGGGTAGGGGAGGTGGCGGTGGCGGCGGCGCTGCCAGCAGCACTCCGTCCTGTAGCTCTGTAAGGAAAGTGAGAACGTGTGAGGAGTGGGGGAAGGAGCCAGCAAGGGCTCTCTGGCTCAGTCCCACCCTGGGGCCTAGCTCACCTGGCTGGAAAGGTTCAGCTACCTCTGTGTGGAAGGCGGGCAGTTCTGGGATGGCACCAGGGGCGGAGGGGGCAATGCCAGGGCCCAGGTCCGCACTGTACATGAGGTCATCTGCGATGCCAGGCAGGTCAGGTAGGTAGGACGGCACGTCGATCTCAGGAACTTGACCCAGGTCTGGCACATAGAAGTAGTTTTCCGGAGCCTGCGGGGTCAGGTGGTACATAGAGGAAGTGTGACGGCTCTGCCAGGGCACAGGCCCCACGCTGTAACCGCAGGGCGGGCAGCACACGTGGACCCACGCAGCTGGGTAGGCAGAGGCTGAATGGCGCCCTCCCTGGAGCAGCGCCCCGGCAGGGCTCGTCTGTCCAAGCACCCCGCCTCACCTGCCGCTCCAGCTGCTCTCTCTTGCTGATGGACAGAGGGGCGTCAAACAACTTCTCCTCTTCTGTGCCCAGCATCGTGTGGGTTTTTGTCACTGCGCCAGCCAGAGGGTCCAGGAAAACATACTTCTTGTACCTGTGGAGCGGGCTGGGTCAGGAGGCCATCACCCGTCCCGGCACCAGGCAGGCTCCTGACCCACCGCCCCTTCCCACTGCGTTTGTCCTTTGGATACCCAGGTCTTAGAAGCCAAATCAAACTTGTCAGTCCTGAGAACTGTACCAGGCTCAGGCCCCTGAAGCTCCCTAAGCAAGGCCTCCCTCCCTCCCTCCCTCCCTCCCCTCTTCCCGCTGGCTCTCGCTTGGCCGCTTGGCCGTACAGATTTTCCGTGGTGTTGAAAAGCAGCAGGGAGCTGATGGAGCTGATATTGCTGGGAAGACCCCCAAGTCCCTCCTCCGCTTCATCCTCAGGCTCCGACTTGGTGTTCACACACACAGGAAAGTATTTCAGCTTCTCCTGGGGCAGGATCAGAGTGGACGGGGTTTTAGCACCAGGCTTACGGACCCAGGACCATCCCGGTCCGTGGTCAACCTTCAGTCCCTGCTTCCCAGCAGCCATGGGTGACAGGCAGGTGGCATTCAGACCTGCAGGGCCCGCTCGTCCAGTGGGCGGTGCTTGCTCTGGATCCTGTAACGGGGTCTTCTCTGCAGACCAGGGTCGAGGGCACCGGTAAAGATGGAGTCATATTCCTGCAGGCGCTCTGGTGCTGGGTACTTGGCACTAGAGAAGACCTGCAGATTCAGAGTCGGCGGCGCTAAGAATGGGGTGACTATGGACAGGAGGAGGGCGAGGTGCAGCTGAACAGCAGGGGTACAGGAAGATCAAGGCCCCGGCCACAGAACACAGACATCATGGCCTACCTTGATGGCCTTCTTGCTGCCCTTGATCTTGTCTATCTTAGCCTGGGCCAAGGAGACCCTCTCCCTAATGGCCTGCAGCTGGCGCCGACTCAGCTCTACTCGCTGGGAGATCCTACCAGAGAAAAGTGTAGAGATGGGGGCTATGTCAAGTTCTGTAGTCTCTGTGCACCTGTGCCAACCGCAGACCTGAGCCTGGCCAAGTCCTGGGCTTAAGTGCTCAGCACACTACAACCTGCCTATTGGACTGGTCTTAAAGACAAAGGCTGGCAGACCTCTGTCTGCCCCGATTATTCAGCCCAAGGGGTCTAGGAACTCTTTGCCATGAGCTCTAGACAGAGAAGGACAGCCACTGTGGCTCTAGCTTGGTGCCCACGTATGCCATCTGAAACCTATGACTCGTGGACCCAGGAGTTTATAAACCTCGGGGCAAGAAGACAGTTGTGACAGTAGCTACTACACACAAGTACTAGCAACTGACAGTTGACCATGTCTGCAGCCACACCTACCCTTGGTGGTCACGTGGTGCTGACAGACTTCTGGCCTCTGCAGAGAAGAAAGCAAGTGTAACCAGGCCAATGGCCTCTCCTAGATTCACCTCCAGCAGATGAGGAATTGCCCTACACACTGTGGGTGGCTCACAGAATACATACCAAGTCCCAGTGTTGGCTTACGAGACTTGCTCAGCCCCACCCCTAGCCTGTGCCATGCTCTCCAGAGTGAGGGGTGGGCACAACCGTGCCAAATATCCTGATGTGCCCTGACATGCCAAACCCAGTGTTGCCTTGGGTCTCTGAACCAAACGGAATACTGAGTGAGACTCACGGGACCAAGCCCTTGCGTTCATTAAAGCCTTTCCTCACGGGAGCTTCCCTGACCAGACTGAAAACCTGTCCCAGGCACTTCCCAGGCCCAGCCTGCTTGCTCTTCCCCACAATCCCTGGTGTCTCTTGTGCACACTAAAGGCCAGGCCTTCTTTATTGCCTACCATACTTTAGTCTTACAGGCTGCCTGGCACAGACGCATCTCCAGGGGCTCACGGTGCACCCATGTGGTTCCCACTCAATGCGTGTAAACTATGCAAACACTTCCCCACACCTCTGAACCACAGTAGGTCTATCTCCCTGTGACGCTGATTCTGACCACATGTGTAACAGGATGGTGTTCTCTCAATGCTCTTCATCTCCCCAGCCACCAAGAATACCAGCTTGTGACCCCTTCTCCAGAGCAGGCCTCTGATCTGAGCATTAGCCCTATGAAGCCAGGATGCACTGCAGCTCAAACTGTCAGTCAAAATAAACCCACAGGTCGCCTCTGACAGGATATTTTATCAGAGCAGCAGGAAAAGTAACTTAGGCACCGCCATCTCCAATGACGCCTCTGGCTTGGAGCACACCACGATTAACAAGGCTCTGCGGGAGAATGAAAACATGGCCAGGAGAGTCTCTAGACAACCAGCCCCCAGTTCCCCATGAAGCCAGGCAGATCCCACCTTTTCAGGGCGTCATTGACCATGTACCCACCAAGGGACTGATGGATCCTCTGCCCATCTGTTCTCCCATCTCCCCACAAAGAGAACTGCTACCTCCCCACACCCTAGCAAGTCCCTACAGCATGCTGACACCGGACTCCTGCCTTGGGTGAATGTCCTCTACTCTCTCAGGTAGTTCTGAGTAGCCTGTCGATTACTTAGAAGCTGATTGTCTCCTCATGGAACCCTGTAGTTGCCAGGTGCCGCTTGGGGAGAAGAGAAGAACGCAGGAAGTGAGGCGCAGGGGACGGGGAAGAAAGGAACCAAGAGAGAGGGAGAAACAAGAGGAAAGAAAGGAAGAGGCAGGAAGAAGGATGAAAGAGAGCAGGAGGAGGAACTGAGGGGGTTGCTGCTTTGGGGGACATGGCTGGGCCAGTGCTGGTCAGGGTACCCACATATTCGCAGACTCTGTCTAGTACCCCGTGGACATCAATCCCAGCTCCTTCTGAGTCTATCTGTCTCAGTTAGGGTTTCTATTGCTGTGAAGAGACGCCATGACCACGGCAGCTCTTACAAAGGAAAACGTTCAACTGGGGTGGCAGCTTATGGTTTCAGAGGTTCAGTCCATTATCCATGGCGGGGAGCATGGCGGCACACAGGCAGACATGGTGCTGGCTGCATCTTGACCAGAAGGCAACAGGAAGGACTGTGACACTGGGCAGTACCTTGAGCATAGATCAGACCTCAAAGCCCGCCTCCACAGTGACACACTTCCTCCAACAAGACCACACCCACTCCAAGGCCACACCTCCTAGTAGTGCCACTCCCTTTGGGGGGGGGGGCTTTTCTTTCAAATGACCACAGTATCTAAGCTGTGGGAGGAGGCATTACATTGTTGTGTGAGTATCTTAGAGCATGGGTTCCCCACGGTCGAGGGGAGGGGCCCTCTGTAGAAGCAGTTAGAGAAATCCCCAGAGGTTCTAGTCCTTCTCTCTGCCAAGTTCCTGCTGTGGCAGGCAGGAGGGAAGGCCTGCTTCTCAGCGCTGATGAGAAACCTGTGAGGAGTACCATCCTGTGCACTGCCCACAGTCAGCTGATGCCAGGGCCCGGCAGAGTGGCTAGGCTCTTTCCACTCACCTGTCTGTCTGTTCTCGGTTCCCAAGGAGGTGGGCCATGTAGAAGGGGGAAGGTGCTGAGCTCATCCTCGCTCCACAGGACCAAGTGTAAAAAGTCCCATGGGTTGTGGATTGCTCAGCAGGGGGCAAGTGGATGAACTCACCACCCCACCCCTCACTGACTCCTCCTCCCGCCCCAGTCCCGTGTCCTGTCCTGTCCCCACCCCACCCCCCACCCCCGTCACTGCTCCATTCTTTATCCTGCTCCCGTGGAGATGATGTTTCTTCTTCTCCAGTCCTCTCTGCTCCCCAGGCTGGAGCTACAGCCCTGGCCCGGTCTTGTCCTCCGTCCTTAACTGTGCAGGCTGATCCTGGGGCCCAACCACTCCCCGTTTTGTCCTTCCCAAACTCTTCTGCCCCACTATTTCTGTTTAGGAACCTCACATGGTTCTGTGAATCTCCAGGACAAATCATGAAGTTCTGTCCAACTACAAGAACCCCAGTGGACCTCAACTCACAGGTCTCAACTGTTCACTCAGAGCCCTGCTTCCGGCCAAGCTTCCTGCCTGAAGTCTTCCCACAGTGTGACTGAGGACACAGAAGAACAGTAGGCAAAGTTCCCAAGGTTTACAGCCATCTTTTTCCTCTTTGACACAAAAGAGTTGACAATGTGTTAGAAGCCAAAATGCCTGCAACCTCAAGCCCATCTACTATCCCCACACGGCAGGCAGGACCGCTTTCTCTGCAGCCTACAAAAGACCGTTCTGCAGACTGCATTCAGTCTGGCTAAGCCCGGAACCCCCATTTCCAACTCTATCAGATGCCGTTTTTTGCTCAGATCCGAAATCCGATCCACACACCCTCTCCCTTCCCCTGAACTCGGCCCGGCCCTATGGAGTGGGTGAGACGTCCCTCCTAATTGGAGCAACATTCATTTTCTTTATGAAATGTGTCACTCACACAAGCCATTTCAGTCCCAAGCTGCAGGTGGATTTTACCCAGGACTCTAGAGGGATGCTGTGGCCTGGGGCCACGCTGAGCCGTATGTGACAACCCCTTGCTAGCAGCCCTTGAATGTGGAGGCAAATCCAGGCAGGCCATAAGGGCTGGTGCTACATTTACAGGACATGCTGGTACCAGGAAAATCTTGTTTCCTGCTGGACCCGAGTCTCAGTTTGGGAGCTCTGCCCTCACTGGCAGACATGACACCACATGACCAAGCCCCGTCTGTGAACAGAGACAATCTAGAAGATGCAAGCGGGGAGGGGAGGGGTGTGGAGGGGGGCCACGATGGCATCATTCAAGCCCTTCGTTGCAAAAGCCTGATCTATTTATTCATCACTTACTTTTAGCAGAACCTCATTTGGACAGTTCTGATGGTCAAATTATTTTTCTCTTCTCTAGATCCCTGAAAACTACAGCACTTCCCCTGCTTTCTTACTCTAAGTCCTAAGCTTCTAGAGGAAACCACGTCTTACATCTTTTGTGACCCCTGGTGCCTAGCTGGAAGAGAGGCACATGGTAGGAGGTGGATGGGGTACCCGAGACTGTCAACTTACATACATACGTGTGCCCTTGAAGGGGACACAAGAATCCCAGCCTCTGCCTGCTTCTTTACTTTCTGGACTCCGTGACTTCAGTCACCCCCTTGTCCCACACTGCCTCCGAGAAGCACTGTGCTACTGATGAGCAGCGTGGCCAACGACCAGACGAAAGTCCCAACTATGAGCCCAGATGAACCTGTTCTCCCTTAAGTTGACAGTCTCGGGTATTTCATCACTAGGAAACTGACAAACACAAATTCAACACCAGCCAAGACAGCGGCGAAGACCCTACTCCCCCTCCAGCTTTGCCCTTCCCACCTTAGGGCCGCCACTCACTTTCTCTTCAGGGACTGTCAATCCTCCTGGCCTGTCTGCCTCTCAGGCTTTACCATAAAATGTTACTTCTCACACCCCCCTTCCCGATCCCTCTAGACAGACCCCTATAGTGGGTAGCCATTCCAGCCTTGACCTGGAAGTTCCAACCCCCACTGAGGCTTCGGTAACTGTCACGCCTACAAGGTGGGGCCGAGAGAGGGCCCTGAAGACCCGAGATCCGGATGTGACGACTCTCTTGGTTCCTGGACCCTGGACGCTGGAGGTAGACCGGGCAGAGTTCTCCAGAGAACACGGCCGGACTGCGCTGCACCTTTCCCAGACCCTGTAACCTATCCCTTCACTTTTAAGTTACCCCACAAAATAAACCTCCCTTTTAACTACGTGGAGTTGCCCTAATCTTTTAACCAACAGACCCCCACTCCACTCTCAGAGACAGAAACCCCCCCCCACCACCATCTGTAGCCACCCTTCCTGGGCTTAACTCTGCCTGTGTCACCTGATGGAGTTTCTTTGCTTAAATAACAAACAAATATTAAAAAAAAAAAAATTATTCTGCGCATGCATGCATGGCGGATGGAGTAGCATGTTCCGTGGGGTGTGTGCAGCAGTCAGATGACACCCTTTCACTCTTTGGAAACCAGTTAGTTCTCCCCTTCTACCATGTGGGTCCCAAGGATAAAACTCTGATCATCAGGGTTGGCAGCAAGTGCCTTAACCCACTTAGTATCCTGCACACTCCCCCCCAAACCCCCCACCCCCCACTGAGTTTCCTGTCTGTGAGAGGTAACCAGGCACAATGACGATGACGCACACCTCTAATCCCAGCACCGGGAAGTGGAAAGCAGGAGGATCAGAAGCTTAAGGTCGTCCTCCAGGACACAGCAAGTTCAGGGTCTGACTGGGTCAATGACACTCTATCCCTGTCCCCCATCCTCCCCCAAAAAAGGAGGAAGGATAACATGACCTCCTCATAGAATATCCCCAGGGTTAAAAGAATTAATGCAGCTAGATCAATGATGGCTAATGCTAAATAAAGATATTTAGTACAACTGTAGTTAACTACTCACCGAAGTACTTTCATGTGGCACACCATGATGTTTCAGCCAATGAAGGACCACAGACATGAAGGTATGCCCATCACATCACAACAGAGCAGAAAACCTCTCCTCTCCTAACTTACTGAAGGGAATGTTGCCATAATGCAGCACATTAATCCTGGGTTTGAGGATATGCCGGTGAAAACAAACCTCTTGCCTGGCCAGTAGCATAAAGCAGAGCACGTACAATTACGCACAATATAATATACTTAGTGATGCTAATAAACGAAATGCGCTGGCTTGTCTTTACTGTAGTATAATTGCTACTGTTACTTTAGAGTATATTCCATCTACTCAGGGAGGTCTGCTGTTATTGTCATATGCCAGCAGCAGGTCCACCATCTCAATTTTACTGTGTTAACTGATAACATCAAGAGACCACCTACAGTGGATGGCCAAGCCACCTGCATCTGTGTAGCCAACCCTCTTGTCCAGACAAGGGCAAAACCATCTAGTGACCCACTCCTCAGGTCATGGTTGGAGTTATGGAAGACATGACAGCACTCGGGTCTGTCATCCCGGCCAGAGTTTATGCAGAGTTGAAAGGGGACACCGGCACGCTCGGGGCACAGGACTCTGAGCACCCAACACTGAGTCGGTGCAGGCTGACTGCAGGAGTCAGTGCAGCCCGTGGTCTGGCGGGAAGGACACAGTGGCCCCACAGGAAGACTGAGGGGCTGCGTTAGACAGTCAGTAGTGGTGAGCCCTCAGGAACTCCCAGGGTTTCCAAGCTGGACTTTTTTCCCTCACACCCTTCCCACGCTGGGGTAATTAGTTGGATCGTTAAGGAGGTGGTCTGCAGAAGGTGCGTTCCTAGGGCTGCAGAGAAGGCTGCTGAGGAAAGGGGTGGCCCTCTATCAGGTCAGCCGGGTAGCAGGTCCCACCTGCTGAAGATGTCTCCAGAGATGTTCTGTAGGTGCTGCAGGGCGTCTGCCACCTGCTGGATGGCCTCCTCACGTCGCAGGTCCGGCTGGATGAGGGGCACTTCGTAAGGCTGACCGGCCAAGGAGTGCTGGGTCTGCACGGGTGTCATGACGCCTGTGGGTAGGAACGAACACATCAAGAACATAGTCCCACGGTCACTCTGTCTACCTCCTAGCCACAAGACAAGGTGGTCATGTCACACTCCTGTAACCCTAGCACGTGGGAGGTAGAGGCAGGAGCTGCTGTTCAAGGCCATCTTCTGATACAAAGGAAGTTCAAGACCAGCCTGGGCTACATGAGACACTACTGGGGGGTGGGTCATACAAAGGAGCTGATTTCTACACAGCTTTACTGTGTGTGAGTATCATGGGAGGCAGAGGCCTAGATAAGAAGATTAAGGGCAATGGCGGGAATTCCTAACTGGCAGACTAGAGTTGAGAAAAACTGGGACAGACTGTGACCTTACTCCCAGGGTACCCTGCTAAGCACTGTACTTAACACATCAGTTCACCTCCACCTCCCAAGCTCAGAACATCACAACCACAGCTGCAGAGCACAAAAGAGACAGACGGGAAGCAGAGGATGGATGGGGTCACACAAAGCTACTGCTCATTTGTCTCCAGACTAAAAACGCAGACACATGACCCTTGGGTGGCGTGGACCACGTCCAGCATGCCAACACTGCGGATCACAACTCTCCACCACGTTTACTTTCACTTTTTTAAAAAATTTATTATGTATACAGTATTCTGTCTGCATGTATGCCAACATGCCAGAAGAGGGCGCTAGATCTCATTATGGGTAGTTGTGAGCCACCATGTGGTTGCTGGGAATTGAACTCAGGACCTCTGGAAGAGCAGCCAGTGCTCTTAAGCCCTGAGCCATCTCTCCAGCCCCTTACTTTCACTGTTAGTGATTCTCATTATGTGTCATGGGAGCTTCCTTACGTCTCTTCCTTTGTGAGCTTTGTGGGAGCTTTGGTAAAGGACGAGACTATATTCAATGGCAGTCTCTTTAGACAAAGTAATTCTTTGGAAAAATAATCCCCACCACCGTGGAACCATGTAGCATGATAACTCTGCTTCCGCCCCACACAGGACTCCCCACTGTGCCCCTCCCCCATTACACCAGGAATAGAGAAGTTAAAGGTTTACTACCAGGGCATACCTGGTCCCACACCATCTAGAGAAACAGGGGGCCCAGAGCAAAAGCCTGAGGCCATTGAGGGCAAGAGTTCAGTTAGTAAGTATAGAACAGTGCCCAGGATTGGTGGCTTACTGGATGAATGGCAAGATCTGGCCTGTCCAATGGGGAACAGATTCTGTTAAGAGGTTAGACTGGCTTGCTCCCCCTCTGCCATATACAGGAGCATGCATTGAAGGAGTCAGAATGGCCTGGTACAATGAAAAAAGATTAAGATGTCGGGACCTTCCCTTTGGGGAGCACATGAGGGGGACAGGCCCATATTATATGACCAAGACGTAAAGGAATACCATCAGGAAACAGCGCAAGCTTGTTGTGCTACGCGGTACAAACGCTGCCTCACGCCCCTTGAAGAATGAAAGCTGCTCTTATGGGTTTGTTTCTCGGAAATCAGTGTCTGGAACTGTGCAGGAGGAAGTGTAAGAGGGCACCTGGCGGGGTTACTGAACCTTAGAGGGCAATAGGTATTTAGAGTCTTGTTAAACTTTCCTATTTTGTGTTTGTTTGGTTTTGGTTTTTCGAGACAGGCTTTTTCTATCTAACAGCTCTGGCTGTCCTGGAACTCACTTTGTAGACCAGGCTGCCCTAGAACTCAAAGATCTGCCTGCCTCTACCTCCCAAGTGCTGGGATTAATGGCATGGACCACCACCGCCTGGCTAAAGTTATGGTTTTTTTGCTTCAAGAAGACTGCTGTAATGACACTGATGACCACTGTCACTCTGGAACCATTAAGCATGCTTTCAACACTGCTTGTGGTTAAACTACAATGCAATTATAGTGTAAAAGGTGCAGCCTGTCAACTACGTTCATAGCAGCACTATTCGTAATAGCCAGAACCTGGAAACAACCTAGATGCCCGTCAACTGAGGAATGGATGAAGAAAATGTGGTACATACACACAATGGAGTATTACTCAGCAGAGAAAAACAATGGCAGCATGAAATTTGCGGGCAAACGGATGGAACTAGCAAATATCATCCTGAGTGAGGTAACCCAGACCCAGAAGGACAAACATGGCTGTCTGAGGGACTCAGAAGCTGTCCCTGAGACAGATGTTGCAGTGGCTCATGCCTCTGGGAAGAGGGACATCCAGGCTTTGCTCTCCCAGGCCAGAGCCAAGGGGTCCAAAATGTGCAAACACAGGAAAAAGTATCTCCAAACCACAAGACCAGAGAGGTATATATCTATATATCTATATATATCTATATAGATAGATAGAGAGAGAGAGAGAGATACACATACATACATATGGGTTTAATTAGTGCTGCCCCCTAGTGCCACTAAAGCGGCAATCACACTATAACTGCCATTGATATGATTGGCAAGAGATGTACCGTACAGAATTGATACTGAGGCCCTAGGCCATTATAATTAGGGGCAACCCCAGGCTCTCACCAGAAGATAGAGAGGAAGACAATCATTAGGCCTGGCACCAAACCCCAGATTTCCTCTTAAGCCCTATCCTGGAGCCCTCGATTGCAATGGAGGTGAGTGCCTTTGGGTTTAGTGTGACAGGAAGGACCAGAAGGCTTTACAAGTGTTGTGGGACTGTGTATAAAACGTTTTATCTTCTCTTACTACGATCCCTTCCATTCTTTAGACTGAGCACTGGCCCCGCTCTCAGTTGTTAGTTCCAGTAATAAAAATCTAGGTATGACCCCGACTGTATCCTAGCAACAGCTTCACCAAGCTAATATCTATTCTTGGCTCCTCCTGCTGGTCTCCTGGGCTCCTGCTTCTATGCTACTACTGGCTCTCTCCTACCTCCTTGGGCCGAGATTCATCCAGCTCTGATCCTTCCACTCTTTAGCGTTTTCTTGGCACGGGCTCCTCTTTCCTTATTCCAGTGACCAGGACACTCAGCTTCCCAGATTGAAAGCCACCTTGAGCAACCATCCAAGCCGGTGTGGCTCCTCATTCTGCCCTTGCACTTATCAGGTCACTGAGAGGGAGAGAGCCGCTCCACAACCATCCAGGAACCTAACCCCGAGTCCAGAATCTCTCAAAGATGTCTCCTCACCTCTTGCACTGATCTTGAGGCAAGCTTGCTAGCCACGCTGACCTAAATTCAGCCTGAGGGCTCCCATCTTTAACATCCAGAGGGGAAAAAAAATAGAAAGCTCTTTCTGTCACTTGAGCTCAATTCCTGCAACTGAAAGTGTGAGTGTCCGTGCACATGTCCCCGAGGGTAGGACAGACACAGATCCTCTGAACAAGGAAGTAGCAGGTTCACTGGAGAACTAGGACAGGGAACGCAGCCGTTCACTGTCATCTTGTGTGTACAGACTAGTTAGCTACTAAGTGTCGATCACAACAGACCAGCCAGGCAGACAGACAGACTCAAAAACAACCGCATCCCCCTGTGTGGAGAGTGCTGTGGCGCTGAAATCCACTGGGAAAGACCAAAGACTTGCTTCAAACTTAGACTGAATGAATTTACTCTTACTGAAGGAAGGCAGCCTTTGAGGCACACAGCATGCCGTGCTGAGCCGGGCTGAAGGAAGGGTGCACAAAGCTGGACATCGGAGGTAGACATTACAAGAGAAGTGTCTAACTCCCCTCAGTGGTTTCTCTTTCCTGCTGCACATAATAAAAACACCACTTCACCCCAGTCCCACAGTGACAAGCAGAAGCAAGTTTACATGAGCAGAAAGCAAGCAGTTAAACACCTCATAGCAGGAGCATCATAAGCCTATTCTTTATTGTTTCTCCAGACGGGGTTTCTCTGTGTAGCTTTGGTGCCTGTCCCGAACTCGCTCTGTAGACCAGGCTGGCCTCGAACTCACAGAGATCCACCTGGCTCTGCCTCCCGAGTGCTGGCATTAAAGGCGTGCGCCGCCGCCGCTGCCGCCGCCGCCACCACCTCGTTCTTATCTCACCTGCAGGCCACTAGGATCTCACAAGCATTCCAGGGCAAAGGTCAACCAACGGCCCTTAAGGAGTGCCTGGTACCATATTAAGTTTCTTTAGCCATCACAGGGGAGCTATGTGTAAATTATTACACAGATCTGGGCACTCTGGCATGAGTGTCACTAACCGACTGGGATGGAGCAGGCAATAACACAGTGCCACCAGGCTAGGGCTGGCTGTCACGTCCCCACAAGAGGGCTAACCCGGGCTGTGAATGTGGTTTTTACTGAGGAACACTGTGGGTTCGGGACATCTGAAAAGTCCCTCTGCGCTACCTGTGGCTATCAGGCATGAGGAACAGCTGGAGTTGGAGTGGAATGGTAAATGACAGCTCATGGTCTCCCTGTAAGAATCCTTGGAGGAGCAGCAAGACACAGAATGATACATAGAAGCAAGTGTGGAAAAGGGCATGAAACTGTGACACCCGTGACCATGACACCCGTGTCCTCCAGTGAGGTGACACACGCAGCCTGCAGCTGGAGAACGATACACAACCAAAGACCTCCAGCTGCAACATCTCGTTCCTGTTCGTTCAGGCTGCAACGGTCACATTTGAGATCTAGTGGGTTCAATTAAAATAGACTGTCAAATTCACCCAATTATTTTCACTGTCAAAAATCATGTATGCAGCTGGCAAAACCTAATTTCCTTCCTTATCCTTCCCCATGTCCTATCTTCTAAAGAATTAATTCTCGGCAGGTAAGGGCAGTTGCTGCCACCTGCTGACCTGAGTCAGGTCCCTGGGACCTACATGGTAGATGGAGAGAACCCATGTGGGGGTCCCTGAACCTAAGTTCAGGGCACCATCTGTGTGAGGCCACCTCCCACCTTTTAAAGGGTTCCTATGAGGAGGAGAGAGGAATAAGAAACTTTTAGATAGGAAGGTAGTGGAGAGGAGACAGACAGAAAACAGGATATCTTCGGGAGGACCTGGATCAAAATTCACTGGCCCCCTCCTGTCTTTTCAAAAGGCCTTTTTATAACAATGCCCAGGGGCGGGGCAAAAGACCTCCCCCTTGCATTCAAAGCACACTGTACAGCCAAGTGCAGACCTTCCAAACACCTGGGAACCTGTGATGGCTAAAGAAATATAGTAAGTAAGATTTACTTACTATGCCCATGGTCCCATCATCCCCTTATGCAGCCCTGCTGGGTAAAGCAAGCTCAGATTCTCTGACACTCAGTAATTTGGGTCTCCACAAACCCACTCCCAAAAGTTACCCTCTGACCTTCACATACTCAGCAAGACACACGTACCCACACAACATCACATTTGAACACACAAAAAAAAATTAAAATTTTTTTTATAAAGAGTCTGTGTTACTCTTTTTAGGCAAGACATATCCAAGAATGGGCTTTGGGGTAAGAATCACAATCAATCGTGGCATTGTCGTTTTATTATTCGATCTTGTAGCTCTGGACTGTCTTTATCCAGCTCCTCTCAGGAGTAAAGTATGCTATATCACCACTAACAGTAATTACTATTTACAACTACCCTCATCACTAGCTACCACCTACATACCTTAAAGCCTTTCTGCCAGTCCACCTCATCTCCACAACGACCTTCTATCTCTCTTCGTGTCCGGGAATTTATTAGTACTCCCAATTTTAATTAAGGAAGTTTGGGCAGACCAAACGACATCTTCAGCAATCAAATGCTCAGCTTATGCTAGATATGAGTCAATGATCTCATTCAAGAACTTGTTATCTACCAGTATGTTCTGTCGTTTTTATATATAAAAATGAAAACCATTTGTAAGAGTTCACATTTTTTTTCAGTCCCAATGGTCAGACAGCTTATCTTGAAACCCTGCCCTATGCCCCCTTAGTGGGTGGGTCCTGATGTTAAAGGAAAAACAAGACATTCTGCTCTGAGTCCCAGTGGTCAGTCAGCATTGTTGTTGTAACTGTTCATCTTCACAATAAACTCTGGAATTAAGTATTGCTATCTACTTTTACAAAGAGGTTGATGGCTATCATCGCTGGAAAAGTCTGGGGTGTCATTTGTGCAGAACGCTATCCTCCAAGCACGTCAGCCACCATCTTCATTGGGGTAACGGTTACTACTTCCAACGTGAAGTTCAAGATAGGCCTGTGGACTTCTGCCATTCTCTCATGGGGGTGGGAGTGAGGTGTCCTGCCCTTCCCTCCTGCCTCTCCTGGCCCGGTATGTAAAATTCTTTCCCAGGTGCACATCACCTAGTAGTCGCAGTGTACACACTGGAAAGTTAACTGAGCGGGACTCATCGTCCACGCAGAGTGACTTTCTGGTGATTCCGCTGCTCCGGGGTCACCCACGTTCTGTAAGTAAACGCGGTAAACTCAATGGTTCCCCAAAGATGGCTTTGATGGAACTGTACTTTGGTTTGTCACTGGGGCCCTGTCAGGAGGGGACAGATGCCTGTTTGCGTCCCCACCCACAAGGGGAAGTTTCTAAGCCACCATCTAAAACAGATTGAAGGCCACCTACTTAATGGGGGGAAATCACTAGTAGCTGAAAAGATAGAGATGTAGCTGAAAAATAAAAGCACTTTACCAGAAGTCATCTATCTATACGTGAGTTTTGTTCTGAGACATAGTAATTCCTCGCTCCCCACAAGTGGCTGCAGTTCCGTCTAGGCCTCCAATAATGCCTGCTTACTCATCATTTTGACTTTTTATGTGTCCCATGAACATATAAACAATCCCGAATGAGGGTGTTTCTCTAGTACCTACCCATGTTGATCAATATTCCTTTTTATATTAAATTGACAAGAGACCGTACTCTTCCCCACCCCCCACCCCCAGCATGAATGACATGTTTCTAGTGGCAGGCATTTGGCATCTGGTAAATAAACACTGGACTGACCCAGAATCGCCAACGCCCACCATGCGCGTCTCTTCCCGTGCAACTCATCATTTCCGAAGTGCCCAGCACCCTGGAGCACATCCTCCTCTCCCCCACCCCTGCTCCCTGGAAACTTCAGGCAGCCAAGGGGTGGGTCTCTACCCTGCAGCCCGAGCCCTGCACGGCCCGCCCTCCACCCCCGGCGCCCTCACCCGCCTCCTCCGATCCGCTGCAGGGTCGCTCTGCTCCGGGCCTCGCTGTCACTGCCCGCACCGGCCCGGCCCGCACGCCGGACCGACCCAAGGCGGCGGCGTCACCTGCTCGCCACCGCCCCGCTGCCCGGCAGTCCCGCGCCGCCCGCTTCCGCGCCCCCTTCCGCTCGACCCGCACCCCCGGGTCCTAGTGTCCGCCAGCTCGGCTCCCCGACTTCCGGCTCTCGGGCTTCCGGCTCTCTGGAATGACAGCTGGCAGGGCCCAGACCGGGAAGCGGGAAGCGGTCCTACTCTCTGTGTTGGCCCAGGTCTGTGAGCCTCACATCTCTTCTGTTTCCAGCTCCGAGAAGCCCACGCCCTGCCTGTGCCCTACCACAGGACATCAAGTGGAAGTCCCCCAAACGTCCCCTCTCCTCCAGCCGTGCATACTCAATTGGCTTAATACATCTTTTAGAAGATCCTGCTTTTCCTGTCTCAACTTTCTTTAAAAACTCAATATAGAGCCAGGCGGTGGTGGTGGCACATGCCTTTAATCCCAGCACTGGGGAGGGCAGAGCCAGGCGGATCTCTGTGAGTTCGAGGCCAGCCTGGGCTGCAGAGGGAGATCCAGGACAGTCACCAAAACTACACAGAGAAACCCTGTCCCCCAAAAACCAAAAACCAAAAAAATATATATATAATAATAATAATTGTAAAAGATGTATGTGTAGAGTGCCTTGAGAGATAGCTCAGAGGTCACGAGTGCTAACTCTTCTTACAGAGGATACAAGTTAGGTTCACAGCACCCACTTTGGTCTACTCATAGTCACCTGTAACTCCAGCTCTAGCGGGATCCATTGCTCCCTTCGGCCTTCTTTGGACATGCACACGCGAAGACACAGGTTACCAAATTATGCTGAGCCACCGCCAGCTAGATGTTGTGGCTATCTGTTGCGGAAGGTGATGTGATGCAGGGAAATGATGAGCTATATACTTGCAGGGGGAGCTTCCCCTTGGAATCCGGGAGTGGGGAGTCTTCTGGAAGGCAGAGAGCTCTTGCAAGCAGGGTTGATGACACAGCCCAGAGCAGTCATGCCAAGTTGTCCAGTCCTCTTGGGGCAGTTCTCAGAACATCATTCTGTACCATCTGAGGCCAGAGAAACAATGACGGGTGAGAGCTGGATGGGTGTACAGCCTTCAGTGCCCTCGTTAGGAGCCAATGCCACTGCTGTGCCCAGTATACCTTCATTCCACAGTTCAGACGGGCTGGTTGAGGACCTCAACAGTTGACAAGCTGAAGTTTCTTCTGGTGGTGACATCCTTCATTGCTTTCCTCAGGCTCCATGTTCAAAAGGCTTAAGGTGTGATTTTGCTTTTTGAAACAATCATGTTACGTAGCCCTGGCTTGCCTGCTCAGCGGGACATGCTCTCTGCCACTGGCCACTGCTTTCTCTGCCTCCTCCTTTTTTTGTTTTTCCCTGCTCTCTCTTCTGGAAGCTGTTTCTTTATCTGCCTTGCCTTTCGAGTTCCTTGAAGATTCTGACCTGCACTTCTGTCCTTAGGGTTCTCCAGAGTTTTAGAGCCAAGCCTTTAGCTCTAGCCTGCCTCTGTTAGAGGGACCAGGGTGGCTGGGCGGTGGTGGTGCACGCCTTTAATCCCAGCATTCGGGAGGCAGAGCCAGGCGGATCTCTGTGAGTTCGAGGCCAGCCTGGACTACCAAGTGAGTTCCAGGAAAGGTGCAAAGCTACACAGAGAAACCCTGTCTCAGAAAAGAGAGAGAGAGAGAGAGAGAGAGAGAGAGAGAGAGAGAGAGAGAGACCAGGGTGTATACACCAGTCACACCCAGCTCCGATGTGTTCTTTAAAGGAGTGACAGGACTAGGGATACATTCCTGGGTCTTGTCACCCAGCTCAAGTGTTCCTCCAGGTAGCCCATCTGTTCCCTCATCAGCCTTCCCAGATGTTACGGGCATCTCCTGAGCATTGGTTGCTTTCGCTTTCCTAGAGGACAGACTCAGCCAGGCTGCTAACTCCTTTCTCCTGGGCAGAGAGTTCCTGCTCCACCAAGCCTCTTACAAGCCTTGAATTCCCAGACTTTCCAGGCTGCTGTGAAATCTTTGCCTGCTGTGCATGCCAGGGCTTCTCTTCAGCTGAATAGCACAGAAGCTCATATTGGCTGTCATAGTTAGGGTTTCTATTGCTGTGAAGAGACACCATGACCATGGCAACTCTTGTAAAGGAAAATATTTAATGGGGCTAGTTTACAGTTTCAGAGGTCCAGTCTGTTATCATCATGGCGGAACATGGCGGCGTGCAGGCAGACATGGTGCTGGAGAAGGAGCTGAGAGTTCTACATCTTGCACAGGCAACAGGAAGTGGTCTGTCTCATTACGCATGGCTTGAGCATATATGAGACCTCAAAGCTAGCCTCCACAGTAACACACTTCCTTCATCAAGGCCACACCTTCTAATAGTGCCACTCCCTTGGGGGCCATTTTCTTTCAAACCACCATACTAGCCAATATAGATGCCTACACTCATGATGCACATAACTGGAGGTGCCAGGCCCACAGGACCATGGCCTTAGGAGGATCCCAGTTCTGCTGACCAGTTGTGCTCTCTGTAGCTAAGAAGCAAAATTTACATGGGTGTGTCTTTCTGTAGTTAGAGCTGTTTTCCATGGCCCAGGGGAAGCATCAGTCTGGGCTGGCAGTGAATCCTTGTGATCCTAGCACTGGGGAAGCTGAGGCAAAAAGATTGTTCCACCAGAAATGTGCAATGGCAGGAAGAGCGAGGGCATAAGCTTAGCATCCGTCACACTTCACTTGTGTCCAAGCTGGGAGATCCTCGCTAAGTTACTTAATGTTTCTGAGCCATTTTCCTCATTTCCTTGGATCGATCTGACATTGCTGTAATGGGGATGAAATGAAATGTGTGCTAAGAGTGTGACACATGCCAGACGGTGGTGGCGCATACCTCTAGTCCCAGCACTCAGGAGGCAGAGGCAAGCAAATCTCTGAATTTGAGTCAGCCTGGGCTACAGAGCAAGTTTCACAACAGCCAGGGCTACACAGAGAAACCCTGTCTCAAAGAATTTTAAAAAAGAAAAGAAAAATAGGGTGACAGGTGTTCACATCCCAGTCCCTCTCCTTCCCAACTTGGTGTTTTCAAGGCCCTGCTGGGGGGTAGGGGGGGGCGAAATTGGCCTTTAAGTTTTCCCTCAGCCTGACTCACGTGCTCATCCACACTGTGGTTTCACTGACTGGTAACAAACTGTTAGGATCCTATAAGGCTGAGAACTTTTTCTTTCCTGGTTCCAATAACCTAGGTTCCCCAAGCAAAGCTCTGAGAGGAAGTCCCAAGTTGAGGACGTGAGTGTCCTTTGCTACTTCCTGCCTGACACAGGGCCTTCAGGATGTGGCTTGCTTTCCTCTGCCAGCCCAGCAAAGCTGCAGCCTGCCAGAGTCTGCTCCAGCTATCCAGAGGCTTCTGGGCTGGGACTCCTATATGCTAGCTTAGGTAGATTCCCAATTGCCAATGGGCCTCAGATTGGTCAGGGGTCTTTAGCCTCCATCTGCAAAATTTCACCAACAGGGCCCTTAAGGGACCTGGGGTAAGTCTTTGGTGGGGGTAGCACTGTCCTGAGTGGACCTTCACCCAACCTGATACCATTAAGGATACTAGTGAACACCATAACACAAGTTACCCCAACATCCCACCCAGCAGTTTACATGTAGTAAGTGATCAATAAACGTTCCTTGGGTCAGTGAGGTGGTGTAGAGGGTAAAGACACTCACTTGCTGTGCAAATCTGGTAACCTGAATTCAATCCCTGGGACCTTTATAAAGGTAGAAGGAGAGCTGGGTATAGTGATACATTCTTTTAATCCCAGAGCTTAAGAGGCAGAGGGAGGTAGATCTCTATGAACTCAAGGCCAGCCTGGTCTACATAGTGAGTTCCTAGATAGCCAGGGCTACATAGAGAAGCTCTGCCTCAAAAATAAGTAGATAGGTAGGTAGGCAGGTAGATAGATAGATAGATAGATAGATAGATAGATAGATAGATAGATAGATAGATAGATAGATAGATGATAGATGATAGACAGATAGATGATATAAATGATAGATAGATAGATAGATAGATAGATGATAGACAGATAGATGATATAGATGATAATAGATGATAGATAGATGATATAGATGATAGATAGATAGATAGATAGATAGATAGATAGATAGATAGAAAGATAGATAGATGATAGATAGATTGATAGATGAGAGATAGACAGGATAGATAAATGAAAAAAAGTACAGACTCCAGTCTAACTAGCACATGAGGAGTTGCTGTGACTCACACACAGCTACTCACCCATAAAAAATGCCTCTTGACTTGACAGAACTGGATCCCACCTGTTTTGGAAATGCAAATTGAGAAGGGTGTGGTATGCTTTTGGGAGACAGCAAAAGACCAGGGGTTAACACTGTTGATGCAAGATTCCATCTCCCTCTAGGGCTGCGCTCCTCTTCTCCACCAGGGGGCGCTCCTTCTCCTTCTATGGAGCGGCCTGAGCTGGCTCCCCTGCGGTGGAAGAGATAGTCCTCACATTACCATCCCAGGCTTGTAAGGAGGGCTTCAGCTTACAGTCTTTTGAGTTTATTATGATGCGAAAGCAATACAAACTCACCAAAACCTACGCCACCATAAGTGACAGCCCACAAAAGCTGGGAACCAGGAGCGCACTGCACAGCCTGCCCGCAGCTCAACAGCCTGGAAGTCTCTCTTTCGAGTGACTCCGTTGCTCTAAACTGAGTCCAGGCAGCTCAGCTGGTTTCTGTTTCTTCCAGGCAGCTGGTCTCGACTCGGAGTTTTCTTTGCAGCTCAGATTGTGGTAATGCAGCTGCCTATGAGTCATTTCTGCTCCTTTAAGTAGCCCTCACCGATACTCCTGTAAGTTACCCCAATAAAACACATTGGTTCGCCTAGCTGGACTTCGACGGCACTCCTCTCCTACTTTGGTCTGTCCTGGGCTCCCTATGTGGGGTGAGTAGGCTTGTGTTGCATCTCCCCAGCAAAAGTCTTGTCACGCAACAGCAACTTGTCCCCTTGCAGAGACCTGAACTTCCTGTGCCGACACACCTTGGAGCCTTGGAGTCCCAGGGCAGAAAGAGACAGGAACACCACCAGGCTGAGGAATAAGCAAAAAGATCTGGGCACTGGGGTGGATTATAGTTAGATAAAAACATCTTTCTAGATATGGGGGGGTGCTTCCAGTAGGGCATGGGCTGATGAAACATAAAGAACGAACAAGCATCCTTCGGGTCCAGCTCAGACTCAAGCAGAGAAGGTAGTTATGGGAACTTGTGGCTGGGGATTGGGGTTCACATCAGCCCATTATGGATCTGGAGGCCTGAGCCACAGACCTAGCTGGAGTGAGGGTCAGAAGGATGGGACATGTACCAGACCCTCTTAGCATCTTTAATCCTCTCACTGGGCCACTGTCTAAGATTTACTCTGGGACGGGCCTTTTCTACCCAAGGGGGCCCACCCCAACTACTGTATCTGCTTTGAGTCTCTTGAGAAGCGGTTCTCAGCCTGTGGGTTGCAACCCCTCTGGGGTCAAAGGACCGTTTCACAGGGGTTGCATATCAGATCATCTGATGATCAGACATGTACCTTATGACTCATAACAGTAGCAAAATTACAGTTATGAAATAGCAATGAAAATGATTTTATGATTGGGGGGTCACCACAACATGAGGAACTGTATTAAAGGATCGCAGCCTTAGGAAGGTTGAGAACTGCTGGTCTAAAGTGAAGGGTGCCTGAGCCTTGACTAGGTTTCCCTGCCGTGGACTTGAGGTGGGTTTCTCTGGTCTCGGATTTTGAACGTCTCTCATGCTTTTGGGCTGCATTCCTTCTCATGTGTGTCTGGCTATTTCCCCTTGCCAGCTCAGGGTTCGGTACCCTTGTGTTCTTTGCGGGGCACAGATCCCACAGTTGTGCTCTTTAGACCAGGCTCCGAGGGGATTCAAACCCAGGTCTCAGCCTCCTGAGGCTCAGGGGTGAAGGAAGAGTGCAGGGTGGCTGGGGGCGGGTAGGCTCTGATGAAAAGCCACCTCCCTTGGGTCAGGATCTTGGCGTGCCTCAAGTTCCTTGTCCCTTACCATGCACGGGGCGAGGGTCAGGGGGCAGTAGCCGCGCTGTCTCTGCGTAACATTTTCGGGAACTGGGGCTGCTGGTCACTGGGAGGGGCAAGTGCAGGAGCTGCTGGGATGGGCTAGGAAGGAGGTGTTGGCCAAGACTGGGTGCCGGGAGGCGGCCGAGCAGCACGGCTGAGGCCCTTGACGGTCGCCGGTGCCCTTACTGTTATTTTTCTTTGCTGTTGGCAAGGCCCCGGCCCAGTTCAGGGGAGCAAGTAGGGGTCCAGGGGCCGCAAGTAGTCGGTTTATAGGCAAGCTGCCAAGCTCAGGCAGCTGCCCCCAGGGTGCTGGGGAACAGGCCTCTCCCTGCAGACCGACTCCCCCTGGCTGGGCTCTTCAGTTGGCTGCAGGTGGGTCTGGGTGCCAGGTGCAGGGCATCACTCAGTGTCAGGCTTGCATTGTGTCATCTGCCAGTTACTGAGGCTGGAGAGGGGTCAGCAGAGAGGGGTCTCCTGGCCCTCATCCGCTTTCCTGCCGCAGTCCTTTGTCTCTAAGCCCGCCTGCCAGTCCTGTTCAAATACTTAAGCACACCTTTGCATCTCAAATTGAAGGTTTGGACGCCGTTACACCGGTAGGTTTCCTGACTATGGAAAATAAATCTCCCAGAGTCCAGGATAGAGTCAGACATGAGGTCTCTTCCTCTTTAAAAACAACGCAAGCTCTTAAAATTTTTTAAATTGTTTTTAATTTTACCCATATGGGTGTTATACTTGTGTTATGTCTGTATATTACTTGCATGCCTGGAGAGGCCAGAAGAGGGAATCACATGCCCTGGAACTGGAGTTAGGGATGGCTGCCAGCTCTCCTGTGGGTGCAGAGAATGTAATTCCTGTCCTCTGGAAGAGCAGCCAGAGCTCTTAACCATTAAACCAACTGTCTAGTCCTCTCATTTAACTTTCATAGCAACCTTTTGAAGGTAATTTCAGAATTCACCAAAACTGTGTATACGGCCTCTGGAAATACAATGAAGTGCACCTCTCCTTTGAGAAGCCCACATCCATACTTGACTCTTTCGCTGGGTATCTTTTTTATTAGCTATTATACTTAAAACCTGTTTAAAACGCCTTTTTTTTTTTTAATTTTATGTGTGGGCATTCATGTGCCATGGCTCCCTTGTGAGGTCAGAGTACAACTTGGGGGGGGTCTGTTATCTCCTGCCGCCATTTGGGGTCAAACTCAGGCCTTGGGGTTTGGTTCCAGTGTCCTTACCTGCTCAGCCACCTTGCCAGTCCTAGAAAATGCCTTTAAAATTTCAGATTAGCCGGGTGGTGGTGGCAGTGGCGCAAGCCTTTAGGATCCGAGTTCAAAGCCAGCCTGGTCTACTGAATGAGTTCCAGGACAGCCAGGGCTGTTATACAAAGAAACACTGTTTCAAAAAAGCAAACAAATTAAAAAAAAAAAAAAAAAGGTTTAGATTTAAAGAGGGCATCAGATTTCCTGGAACTGGAGTTATCTATGGTTCTCATGGGAGACAATAAAACCTGACATTGTTCAATCTACTTTAGTGAAGTCTCCTGTTACTTGGAGCAAAGGGCACTCTCATTGATACACACATAATTACCATAGCTCCAGCCAGAAACTGGGTAAGCAAACCGTGCAAAAGATTTTCATTCAGCTAAAAGATGTACTGAGTGCCTTTCATACGATAAATATAGTGCAAGACGCTAAATCAAAGAAAACGGAAGTTCTTTTACTCATGGGGGTTATGTTCTGGAGGCAAATATAGCAGAAGTGGAGGCAGGCATGTTGTTGAGGTACCTCGATGACAATTCTGGACTAGGAGGTCAGGGAAACCCTAATAAACTACACGAAACCATATTTCAAAAGTCCATGCATTCTTTTTTTTAATGTATGAGTGCTCTGTCTGCTTGCACACCTGCAGGCCAGAAGAGGGCATCAGATTCCATTATAGATGGTTGTGAGCCACTGTGTGGTTGCTGGGAACTGAACTCAGGACCTTTGGAAGAACAGCCAGTGCTCTTAACCCCTGAGCCATCTCACCAGCCCCCCATGCATTCTTAATGTCATCCGTTTTGTATGTTTCTTTGAATTGAATTTGTAACATGATCTGATTTTATTAGTATAAGAATAACCCTGTGGGAACCAACCTCGGCACTCTGCATGTGAGAGATGTGTAGCTTGGTCTACTTGTGGGTCCTAACAATGGGAGCAGGGCCTGTCCCTAATGCTTTGGCTGGCTCTTAGGAACCTATTCTTCATTCTTACTGCAACTTGATGGGCCATGCTTTGACACCCATGGGAGACCTGAACAACAACAACAGAGGAGTGGATTGGATGTGTGTGTGGAAAGGTGATGGGGGGAGAGAATGGGAGGAGAGGAAAGAGGGGAAACTGCAGTCAGGATGTAAAATGAATTATGTGTATAAATGGCAGGTAAACTAGGTTTGGTGGTGAATACTTGGGAGGTGGTGGCATGAAGGTCATGAGTTCAAGACCAGCCTGGGCTTCATGAGCCTGAAAAGGTCAAACTATTACTGCTGCTAATGATGATGATGACAATAATTTTGAGTACACACACACACACACACACACACACACACACACACACACGATAGATCAACACTGAGGGCTGGATTATATTTTTCTTAGAAATCGCAAACTAATACTGAAGACAATGCAATGGGAACCAACCATGTGTTATCACCGGCTGAAGATGCCGAGGGGATAATCTGTAGAATACGATTCCCACAGGTTGCAATGGATATTAGCTTTTCTAAAATTCATGAGGGAACCTTTCAGAGTCTTCGCACTGTTGTCGAAATTCCAGAAACTACTCACAGTTTTACCACAGCAGGACAGGGATGGGCACTGGAGACACACGAGAACACAGAGTGAAGGGGAGAGTCGAGGATGAGCTAAAAGCCCGAGGTGGTGGGCACTTGTAATCGGAGCACTCTGAATGTTGAGAGGGTCACACAGACCCTGTCTAAAGTATCTACAGCTGGAAACAGAGGGCGTGTATTATAGCTGCTACTGGACAGATCACCCCCACCAGTTTTATTATGGAAAATGTCTACTGCATACAAAAGCACAAAGAATCCTTGTTCAGTAAGATTCACCACACAGCGTCAACGCTCACCATTTCTACCTCCCACTCCCTAGCATTCCGAAGTCAGTTCCAGCTAGCCTATCATTTCACACTCTAAAGCGAACGTTCGGGAGCCAAGGTACTTCATGTCAAGTTCACTGTGTAGCAGCCCTTTGTCTCAAATGCTGTCATTTGTATAGCCGATCTTTCTTTGGACTGCCAACTTTTAAATAATGACACGGAGACTTTTTATTAATTATGGAAGCTTGGCCTTAGCTTAGGCTTGTTCCCAAGTAGCTCTTAAAACCTAAATTAACCCGTTTATAATAATCTACATTCTGCCACATGGCTCATTATTTCTCCCCAGTTCTGTAAGTCTGACTTCCTCCACATCTGGCTCCAAATTCCCCCACCACCCTACCTTCTTTTCCACAAGTTCCTATCTCTCTCCAGAAGCTTTGCCTATCCTCTCCTGCCTAGCTATTGGCCATTCAGCTCTTTATTAAACCAATCAGAAGGTGCCTTAGGCAGGTGAGGAAAGACAAACACACATTCACACATTATCCCAACACTTCCCCCTTTTAGTTCAATAAAAGGCTCTTTCTCTAATATCAATAAACTATGTACAATAAGAACAATTATCAGGTAAGAATTACATTCACAATGTCCAGTCTATTTGTATTTGGCAACTTTGAAGAAAGTACTCTATTATCTGTCCTATTGTATCTTGGTGAGTCCAAAGCTTTGTACCTAAATCATTTTCTTTCATAACTTGTATTACCAACCTAAAAATATCTTTTTGGAACTTAAAACATTTTCTTAGATAAACAACTTAAGCTTTTATGTCTCTCAACCTTTATAAACATTACATCTGCTCTGTGAGTCTCTTTTCTGAATTTGGTAACAAGGGAAACCGTAAGACCATAACTGTCTTCAACCCCATCAGAGACCTGAGAAGGATAAATGTTACCCAAGTAAACAGGAAGTGCAGAGCAAGCGACTTCCGAAACTATAGAAATGACAGAGACAGCTGGCTGCCTGGACAGTCACCCAAGGCTCCTCTGCAACGTTGGAGCATCCATCTTGAGCCTGCAGGCCTAGAGTATCTGACAGACTTTTCTGTAAAGCAGGGATTTTGAAGGCCTGGCCTACCTTGTCGTGGCAAAGTCCAGCAGTCGCCTTTGGTGTCCTGTTTGTCAAATTTGTACAGCATACTGTCTGTCAGCAGTCGAGGCAAAGGCAGTGTCTTGCCAGTTGGCTAGCTTTGCCACATTTAAACTCCATATGGAGGTTCTTCGATGCCCATCATCTTCTTTGAAGTAGATTGGTGCTGCCAGGAGCAGATGTAGCTCACTGTCATGATAAGCCTTATGTTATAGAAACCTCTTAAATGCCATGTGCTGTAGATCTCTGATGTGTTTGAACACCATCTGTCTATCTAAAATATGTTTAGCCTTGAAAACATACATGAGGCTAAATAAAGCTTATTTCTGTCTACACTTATGACCTTACAAGTTTGAATGTTATATTAATTATCCTAAACAGTTTGTAATAGTAGCTTTCAAGAACTATAACTTTACATTACATCTTAAAATGAGTTGCATAGGTACAATACTTTAAACAAGAATAGAAATATATATACATATATATAGTATATTGTAACAAAAATAACGTTAAATTTGTATCAATATACAAAAATCCATACCTATGTAAAATATGAGACTAGTAGTAGCTTTTTTTGTTTAAAGGTAGATTCAATAATCTACCCTTTTATTCCATCATTCCTGTGTCCCCTTCCTTTTTCATCCCCATCCCCCCTCTTATTTTTTCAACACTAGATAGGAGAGAAAACAGGATAAAAGAAAGAAAAAGAAAGAAATCCCTTAATCTAACTTCCTTTGTTTAGTTTTCTCCCTGACCATAACCAGTAACAACTTGCAACCAACCCCCTTAAACAATGACAAACATCCATAACCCATTGAATGACCAAAATCCACCCACCCCACCTCTTCAGAATGTGGGTGTAGTAGTGTTCTTAAAATTGCTTCCTGTTGTCTGGGAGTGACATCATCTTTAGGGGACCCTGAGAAAAATAGGGATAATGGTCAAGTGCTAGGAGAGTTAGCTGTTGTGTAGTCTCAGTGTGATAGAAAGTACAGGGCTTGACTGAAAGTCCTGGCTGGAGTAGTCTGTAAGGCTGGACTGATATGGAAATATAGCATATTATAGATATGATAGATAAGATATATTATAGATATGTAAATTGTTGAACCTACTTTTAAAGAGCAACTTATTTAAAATGTTTTACATTGGTATAGATTTTAGTTTATTGATACAAATTTAAAGTTAATTTTTGTTATACTGTATATATATATAAATTTATTTTATGTGCATTGGTGTTTTGTCTGCATGTATGTCTGTGTGAGGGTGTCAGATCTTGGAGTTACAGACAATTGTGAGCTGTCATGTGGATGCTGGGAATTGAACTCGGGTCCTCTGGAAGAATAGTCAGTGCTCTTAACCACTGAGCCATCTCTCCAGTCCCTGTATGTATATTTCTACTCTTGTTTAAAATATTTTGTTTGAACAACTTATTTGAAACTGTAGTGTATAACTGAGAAATACAGATTAATCATTAGTCATCTATGATGGTCAAACTTATAGTCATGTTAAGTTTTCTAGGTATACATAGATATAGGTAGATAATTCAAAGACCTACAGAATATGACATTTAAAATGTTTTAAAAACTTAGACTTTTCTGGACAATGAGACACATCTGTTCCTGGCAGCACCAATTACTTCAAGGAAGATGATGGGCACTGAAGATACTCCATATGGAGTTCATCATCTTCATGGCAAAAGTTAGCCATTTGGGCAAGAAACTGTTCTTTCCTGGACTGCTTGACAAAAATGTTGTATTGACTGGACATGCAGGACCCATAGAAAGGTGACCACTGAACTTTGCAAGGTGAGATGGTCCTTCAGATTCCTGCTTTGCAGAGCAAACTGCCAGACATTCTACAGGACACAGAGAAAAGTGACTGAGAGACTCTAGGCCTATGGGCTGAAGATGGATGCCCCAACATTACAGAGGAACTTTGGATGACTGTCCAGGCAGGCAGCTGTTTCTGTCATTCCAGATTTTTGGAAGTTGCTTACAATACTCTTCCTGTTTACTTAGGTAACATTATATCCTTCTGACGTCTTTGATGTAGTTGAAGACTAGATAGTTATAATTTTCCTTGGTTATGATAAAAGATAAATTAGATATAAAACTTCAGACTCACAAATATAGGATAGATAGAATATTTTCTTTAATTCTGCCAAATACAAATAGACTAAATAACTGTAATTCTTGCTTGATTACTGTTTTGTTATATGTAATTTTACTATGTTAAAGTTAAACCCTTCTTTTTTGATTAGCCAGAAAAGGGGAGGTGCTGTGGGATATTGCTCTGTATACTGTGAATGTGTTGCTCTGATTGGTTGATAAATAAAATGCTGATTGGCCAGTAGCCAGGCAGGAAGTATAGGTGGGATAAGCAGACAAGAATTCTGGAAAGAGAAAGGCTGAGTCAGGAGACACCAGCCTGCCGTCCAGGAAGCAGCATGTAATGGCACATAGGTAAAGCCATGGAACATGTGGCAACATATAAATTAATAGAAATGGGCCGAGTTTAAATGTAAGCGCTATTTAATAGTTAGCCTGAGCTAATGGTCGGGCAATTTTAGTTAATATAAGCTTTTGAGCGATTATTTTATAAGTGGTTGCAGGATCCATGGGGCTGGGCAGGACCAGAGAAAACTTCAACTACAAATCTGGACCATCTTAATTAGTTACTCTGAAGTTGTCTTGGATGCAGATTTTTGAGGAAACACCAATGGAGGCATTCTGTGTGGCTGGATCACCTGGGCTACTTGTCTTCATTAGTGTCTGGTCCTTTTGTTCTGAAAACGCAGAAACTTGTAAATGTGTATCTGCATTAACACAAGGACTAAATGTACAGTGTGCACAAGTCAGCTAAAGATGATCTTCTGTTCTATGTTTGAGCAGGTAAAAGGCATCTGTCAACCTTATAAGTCCATTTGGACTGCATAACCAAACTGTCATGAGGACTCTGTAGCCAATAAGATTTATCATGTCTCATCCAACTCAGAACTGTTCCCATGTAGAGGGATCAGCATATATGTCACCTGTCTTGTGGTTTTTCTTGCTTCACGTCTGTAGCCAAGATTTTCAGGAGGTCTTCCCCCAGTCAAATCTGATCTTTATTAATTTTGAAGAAATCTATAGCTTTTCTTTTCCTGTGGAAACAAAGGCATAACCTCTCCCCCAACGCAACATATTGACTTCCATTCTGAAGTTAAGACATCCTTAAAATATATAGGTTGGTTTAATTCAGCAGTTTCCCCCCGCCACACACACACACACACACACACACACACACACACACACACACACTCTCCAATGTCTCTTAGCAGCTGTAGTTTTTTGCTCATTAATATTTAAAAAATTTAGCCAAGTGGTGGTGGTACACACCTTTAATCCTGGCACCCAGGAGGCAGAGGAAGGCAGATCTCTGTGAGTTTGAGGTTAGTCTGGTCTACAGAGTGAGTTCCAGGACAGCCAGGACTGTTTCACAGAGAAACCCTGTCTTGAAAAACAAACAAAAATAATAAATTAAAGTTAATAAAGCATTATGTAATCTGTCTGGGGGGTTCTTTATTACCTTTTTCTGTTTATTAAGCATCTCTTTTAAAGTACAATTGGATCTTTCTACAACTGCTTGTCCTGGAGGATTGTGTGGTGTACCTGTAACATGCTTTATGTTGTAATATGCAAAAACTATTTCATTTTACTAGAGACAAATGCTGGAGCATTGTAAATTTTAATTTGTAAAGGTATTCCTAATATAGCCATAATTTCTAATAAAAGTGTAATTACAGAATCAGCCTTTTTAGAACTTAAAGCAGTTGCTATTGGAATCCTGAATATGTATCTATGCTATGGTGCCCATACTTTTTCTGTTTTATCTACTAAAGCTGCTCTGACTTTGACATCTGGGTTATTAATGGCTATCCCCAGAGCAGAGCTGTTTAATTGTTCTGCGGATGAGTTTCTCTGCTGACCTGAAATAGCCAACTTGATATGCCCACCCCCTGGGCATTTCCCTACAAGCAGTTACCTTGTTTGTACCTTGATGATCTGCATTCATTAGTCCAGTGCCGGCCTTTGCCACACCTTCGGCATAATTCAGAAGGTTGGGGGCTTCTGTTTGAATTATCTCCAGAAAAAATATTGTTCCTAGGAACACCTTGGCTACAATCCCTTTTCAAATGACCTTGCTTACCACAATTAAAACATCTGACATTTTGATTTTTCAAAGTAGCATAATGAGTGTGAGATCCAGTACCAACTGTATTTCTAACCCATCCCTCTATGGGTGCTGATCTTGCCATTAAAGGCCTAATCACCCTTTTGCATTCTGAACTAGCATTTTCAAAAGCCAAAGATTCGAGTAATATTCGTCTGACTTCTGCATCTGATACTTTTCTACTTATAGCTGAAGCCAATCTTCGTTAAAAAAAAAAAAATCAGTGAAGGCTTCTCTTGGGCCTTGTCAAATGTCAGTAAGCAGTTCAGACCTTTTCCCTGTATCTTTAACCCTGTCCCAAGCACTTAAAGCTGCTTTACAACACAGTGCCAAGGTGGTATCATCATATTCAACCTGCATTTCTGCCTCAGCATATGGGTCTTCACCTAGCAACTGATCCTGGGAAATACTGATACCTGTAGCCCGAATTCTCTCTCCTATGTCCCTAGCCTCTTCCTTCCACCACGCTTGCCACTGAAACTGAGGACCACATTCTAACCCTGTTTTTGTCATTTCTTTCCAGTCTTGGGGGATTACTCTATTTTGAACCACCCAAGAATTTAATATGTGCTTCACCAATGGTGACTGCAGACCATATGCAACTACTGCTTCTTTAAGTTCTTTTAAATCTAGTGGGTACCTATTGTCTGCTGGTATTTGTGGTAAAATAAATGGACAAGCTAAAGTTGGTTTTCTCACAACTTTTGGCTGGACTTCTTTTATTTCATTATATGGTGGCTCTGTAGGCTCTAGGCTTAATCCTTCCGTCTTAGTATCTTTCTCATTTTTTATTTATAAGGCTTTCTAATTTTTCTTCTAAGGCTTGTCTTTGATCAATCCACCTTTTCTATTTTTCTTTTTCCTGTATTTCTAAAGCTTTCTTCTTTGAGAAGGTAGAGAAAGCCACTATGGCTATTCAGAACTAACTATGAAATACCAGAATGATAGTAATCATAATCAGTATTCAGCCAATCTCAGTTTATCCTGTCATTTTATTTCTATTTTAAACCATTTAATGTAACACCATATAGTTTCCAAATGCCCTTTGTTATGGTATCTCCCAACCTTATGTGGTTTGTTCTTTTTACATTACTCTCTCCTTAAAGACTTCACTTTATTATTTTCAAACTATTTTTTAATGACTGCCTATACCCATTTCCTTTTCCTTCTCCAGCACCTAAGCACAGTTTCAAGCTGATTCTACCTGTCCAGAGGTTTTTCTCCCGCTGGACCTGGCTTTCTGTGCGCCCTGCCTTAAAGGGCCAGACCACCCTCCGGGACCGACCGGACAGGAAGTCGGAGGGAATGAGGTTGCTAGGAAGCCCCTTCCGGCTCCGAGTGGGAACTTTTCTCAGCTTCCTCGGGCCTTATGCTTGGATATACATATTATATTAATCTACCTTCTTGACGTCCGGCAGCTTTCCTTTTAGGGACCGGACTGCTCTGGGCCCGCCCACTGGCCCCAGAAAGCCCCCGCGCGCGCCCTCACTTCCGGAGTCGAGTCCGGTTCCAGCCTCCCGGCTCGTGAGCGCGCGCGCGCGCCGTGCGTCCTGGGCTCGTGAGCGCGCGCGCAAGGGGGCGGGGGCGGGCCCTCCAGTCTCGTTCGTCGGGCGTCAGCCTAGAGCGGCCGGGATAGGAGAACCGTGTGGCCCGCCATGTTCTCCTTGGCGCTGCGGGCCCGGGCGGCCGGCCTCAGCGCTCAGTGGGTAAGAGGCTGGGGTGGACCCGGGCACTGTCGCCACTATCGCCCGCTCTTCGTGCCTCCTTTAGCTTTGGTACCGGGAGACCTCCCCCGCCCCCCCCCCAATCCCCAGGGCGCTGGATGGGTCCGCTGGCGGCGGCAGGGACGCCGCGGCCTTCGTCCTCGTAGCTGCTGGCATGCTCCGCAGCTGTGGCTGCGACCGGGTGCGAGCCGTCCCTACCCGGGCAGGGAACGTCACCCCTAACTTAGTCAAGGTCAGGGAGGCGGTTGTCGTTTGAACCTAGTGCGGTCCTGCGTGGGCCTGCTGCTTCCAGGATCGCGGCCGCGAGGAAAGGGGCTGCTTGTCTCCCAGCCTTGGCGGCTCCGCTGCAACAGAATTAGAAGCATGCTGGAGAAAATGCTGACACGCTTGGTGAAGGCGTGCTGAGTTCCTTCAGGCCTAGATAGAGGTGACCAGTGTTTCTTTTACTGCAGTTTTTCATTCCTCATAGGACATGCTCGGTAGAAAATCGTACTCATCCTCCGTGAAAGAATAGTGCCATGAACAACGGTACTACCAGGACTAAAGAGTTGCAGTTTTGTGGTCATTTGAATTTCAGAGACATCTCATGTAGGCAAAGGAATTGGATTGCCGCGATTGAAACACTCAAGTAATCCTAAAAATGCAGATTCCGGGGCCTGCGAGGTAGCTCAGCATGAAAGGCGCTTGCCTACAGGTTTGAGGACCCGAGTTCAGTGCCCTGAACCCATAGAGTGGAAGGAGAAAACCACTTCCACAAGTTGTGCTTTGACCTTCACAGGCATGACTTGTGTCCGGAGAGTGCAGGGACACACAGTACATAAACGTAAATGGCTACTGTAATTAACTACAGGACAATTACAGGAAAGAAAAAAAGCTTTATTTGGTTGGGTTTTATTTTCCCAACAGTAAAACAAAAATTAAGTTAGTTCTCAACAAAAGATTAATTATATATTAGTACAGAATCCATTCAGGGCTTTAGAATTAGACCTGCATTTTGAAGGGTAGCATCACTGGTGAACTTTGTAGTTATGTAGTTAATCTTTGCTTCTTCAGTTCTGAAATGGAAACATTCCCATTTGCAGTTGAGTCTGTCAGTAAATCATTTGAGGGCTTACTGTGGGTAATGTTCAGGTAACAGTGTGGATTGGATTATAGTGGGTTTTTGTTGTTGTTAGTTTCTGAAACAGGGTTTCTCTGTGCAGCCCTGGCTGTCCTAGAACTCACTCTGGAGACCAGGCTGGCCTGGAACTCAGAGATCTGTTTGCCTCTGCCTCCCAAGTGCTGGGATTAGAAATGTGTCCCACCACTGCCCGCTGGATTATAGTATTTTGCCCCCTTTTAAGTGTAGATCTCACCATGCAGTCCTGGCTGGCTTGGAACCTGCTCAGTATGCCATGCTGGCTTTGAACTTTTGGTGGTCCTCCAGCCTCGCCTCCTGAGTGCTGAGATCTCAGATGTGAGCTCATGCTCTGCTGAAGTATAATAATGATAGGTGATGTTTGGTGGCTCTTTTCCTGTGTGTTAAATAGCTGCATCTTATGTCTTATTTTTGAGGGTGGTGCAGTGTTTTCACCACTACAAGTTAGAAACAGAATTCCTGTTCTTGTGGAGTTATTTCATGTAAAAACATCAATAAGGTACACATGAATATGGTTGGTTGCATCTGAAATCCCAGCGCTCAGAGGCAGGAGGATCAGAATCTGGGTTATCTTTAGCTACATAGTAAGTTCAAGGTTAGCCTGAGCTATATAAATTCCTGTCAGTAAAATATGCCCAACTCAAATTCAAGCTCCCTAAAGCAAACAAAAGGTAAATATGGTAGTATAGTATAGAAAAGAATCAATGAAAGATTTTACAGTAGAGAGTAAGGGTTCTGCTTTGCGTAGCTGACTGCATAGGGGTGAGAGTGGAATAGGTCTGATTGGAGTCAGAAACTGGAAGGTTACATAGGTCAGATAGGCTCTTGGTAAAAACTCAGTGAGGATGAGGCCGTCTACTAAGAAATAAGGGCAAAAAAAAAAAAAAAAAAAAAAAAAAAAGAAACACCAGAGATAGCTTTTGCTTGTTTTGTCTTTGAGGCAAAGGGTAACAAGAGGTATAAATTGAAAAGCAGGATTTTGTTTTGTGGGTTTTTGGGTTGTTTTTTTTTTTTCTTTTTTATTGCTTTTGAGGTAGTTTCTCTAGCCCTGGCTGGCCTGGGATGGAGATCAGGCTGGCCTCAAACTCACAAGATCTACCTGCCTCTGCCTCCCAATTGCTGGGATTAAAGGTGGCATTAAAAAAAAGAAGAAGAAAAGAAATTCTAATAAATTTAAAGTTTTTTAATGTTTTTGCAATTAAAAAAATATATAGTACAGTTTCAGTAAGTTGTAATCAACATAAGAAATATGGGATATTGGGCACAGCAAATAAATAAGCTCAGGAAATATGAATCACTTATATTATCATTTCCATATCTATATCTTCAGGCCAGGTATACACACATATACCTGTATGTAGGAATAGGAGAGCCCGTGACTGCACATTCCAGAGGAAGATGTCAGTTGTCTGTGGTATTTCTCTTTGTTTTTATTGCTGTGAGACAGGGTCTCCCACTGAACCAGAGGCCTTTTGGCCATGTTATCTGACTGAAGAGCTCTTGGGATGCTGTGTGTCTCTGCCCAGCAATGCTAGGTTTACAAACGCTGTACTCATGCCCATTTTTATGTGAGTTCTGGGGAATTGAACTCAGGTCCTCATTTTGCACAGGAAAAACTTTTATTTACACTAAGTCATCTTCCCACCCCAGACCTTAATTTTAACAAAATTTGGAAGGAATTATTTATGGTTTTGTAACTGTTTCCCCCCCCCACACACAATTTCCATATATGTTTTTTTGGATGGGGGTGGGGACAGGATCTCATGTAACCCAGGCTAGCCTCAAGCTTTCTATGTATGTAGCCAGTAATGGCTTTGAACTGATGCCTTTACCTTCCAAGTGTTAGGATTACCGGTCTGTCCTACCATGCCCATTTTCTGCTTGCCTTTTTTTTTTTTAAAGATAAAACCCTTTTAATTATATGTGTGTTTGAGTTTGTACATGCACTGATCTCCTTGGAGCTGAAGTCATAGGTGGTTGTGAGCCACCCGACATGACACTCAGGTCCTCTGCAAGAGCAGTAAGTGCCCCTACCCACTAGCCTTCTCTCTAGCCCTCAGTTGGTTTTTGAGGCAGGCTCTCCCACTGCACTCCAGGCTGCTATGGAATTCACTGATTAGCCCTGGCTGACCTCTGACTTGCATCAATTCTACCTCAGCCTCCCATGTACTTACTACATCGAAGTCAGCTTATTAGTATGCATTTCTAGACTGTCACTGTTTTCTTTTCATTTTATTTGTGTGCATGTTTGTGTGTGTATGGACATCTGCCATGTTGGATGTAGAGGTCAGAAGGACAGATTGGGAGTCATCCCAGGGATCAAACTCCGGTGTAGGCTTGGCCTTCACTGGCTGAGAGTCTTGCTGGCTCCCCTATACCTGTCACTCTAATGCTAGATAGCCTTGCACTGGTGGATGGTACACACCGTGTGTGGACCAGCCCCCTTTACTCTGTCACAGATAGTGGGATCTCAGAACGGACTTACCAAAATAGGAGTAAAGGCTAATTAAGAAAACTTTTCTTAAGAGAAACTTTGACCCCATACATTTTTCTTTATTTTTAAATTGTGCATCTGTGGATAGGTATGTGCAAGAGAGGGCAGGTGCCTTTTGAGGTCAGAAGTGGGTTTTGGGCTCTTGAGCTTGAACTACAGGCAGTCGTGAGTTGCCTAATGTGGGTTCTGGTAGCCGAATTCCCCCACTCTGGAAGAGAACCAAGTGCTCTAACTACTGAGCCATCTCTAGTCTCCTCCAATTACATTTTCCAAAGAAAATAACTGTTGTGTTAGAGTTTCCGCTGTGTTAGCTGTCTGCCAGTTCTTGTCTTTCACTTACAGTTCGAGCCCTGCCGTGCAAATGAACGTAAGTGCAGAAGTTAGTTGTGACTGTGAGACGTGCAGACTCAGAATAGGCTTCTCTTTTTCACCTGGGGGATGGCCATGCAGAACACGGTGCTTCTCCATTTTGGCACTTCCTGTCCTGGGATTTCCCACTTGTCCATGCCTGAGGTTATCCAGTTCCTTTGGTGGGTCAAGCCATTCAAGACTGCTCCCCGCCCCCCTTACAGTTTTAGCTACCCAGCACAGGGCAGACTAGGGCTGCCTTCAGGCTAAAAGGAAAAAACAAAACACTGGTGTCTGCCTAGTTTGGGTTGGTTGTTTCTTAATATCTTCACCAGTTTTTTTCTTGTGAATTTATTTTACCTGGTGGTTTGGCTTGATAGGATCTACTTAGCTCTTCTGGAAGTTTGCCACCTTCAGTGGTAGCTCTTTCCAGTTTTTAACTTTTGTGAAATAAAATGCTTTTCCTGTTTTATTCCTCTGCTTTTTGTTTGTTTGGTTTGTAGGACAGAGTCTCACTTTGTAGCCCAGGCTGGCCTTAGACTCGGGCAGTCTTCTTGTACCTCTCAAGTGTGGGGATTACAGGTGTGAGTCACGTGCCTGGCCTGCATTAGACATTGTTTGTTTGTGTGAGATAGGGTCTCTCTGCGTAGTCCTGGCTGTCATGATGGAGATAGTTTTAAACTGAACTTTGCAAAATCGCAGCAGACCTAAAAGAAATTTTACCTTTTATGATAGGCATGTTGTGCATGCCTTTAATCCCAAAGACAAGAGGATCTCTGAGTCTGAGACCAGCCTGGTCTACAAAGCAAGTTCTGGGATAGCCAGGGCTGTTTAGTGACCCTGTCTCAAAAAACAAACAAACAAGAAAAAACCCAAGAGATTTTATCTTAATATGTATGAGTTTGAAAATCCTAAATCACAGATTTTTCTCAGTTTATGATGGGTTTACATACACTACTACTTTGTAAGTTGAAGATTTAATAATAACCTTACCTATTGAACAATATAGCTTGGCAACATAGTATCCTCTAGAGTAGAGTGGTTCACCCTTTTATTTAATGGTTATTTGTTTGGGGTGTGTGTGTGTGTGTGTGTGTGTTTAAATTTTCCTTTCTGAAGTTGCCCAGGGAAATCGTTATATGTGATGAAGAACCCAGGTGAGTAAGTGCCATAGGTATAGGAGGATGTGCCAGTGCAGTTCCTTTTCCCAGGGGCTGTTAGAGGGTTACGAGGAGGACTTAACACTGTCATGATGATGAGTGGGAAGTACACACTACAACAGTGCTGTGAGTCTAAGGAGGGAAATGCCTGGTAGGACGGAGAAGAAATATGAGGGTGGAAGATGAGGTTGGGAAGGGTCCACCCGCCTTTTACATAACACACGCAGGACTCGGATTTCATTCAGTATGTAATAGCATGTTGAGTTTGAGCTCAGTGCTACCACCTTCAGCCCTCTGCCCGCTAGAATCTTAGTGAGAATCTCTGGAGATGGGGAGACGCAGGAGACAAAGTCAGGGGACCATGTTACTGGTGTTACGCAGGGCCAGGGAATGTAATAGCAGAAATAACAGTTAAAAATTATTCAGGTAAAGATGTAAGATTTAGTGATTAGTAAGTGAGAGGAAAAGTACCCTGAGATATTTTCTTTAATTGTGACTTTAGGATACTGTCTATAAAGACTAATGTTAACTGCATGTGATGGTCTTTACCTGTAATCCTGGCACTTGGGAGACTGAGGTAGGTGCATAGAAAGTTTAGGCCAGCCTGGGCATAGTGAGACTCAGTCTCAAAACAACAAAATAAAAGACTAATGTTGAATTACTATGACTGTTTTGTTATACCCTCGTTTAATCGAGGCAGTACATAGGATGCATATTTGTAGAAGTACTTAACATATGTACAAGTTATTTCTGGTAGAGAAGCAACTGGGATTAAACTCCAGAATTATGTAATTTTAATGATAAATGAAAAAATTGTTTATCAGAATAAAATCATGCATCAGATATTTGGGGGGATTAGGAAATGTTGGTTATGGTTTGGGTCATAATTTCCAACTCAGAAAGAGTATCTTCTTGATGTTATCAACATCAGTTTAGTGTGCTATCATAGTATATTGTAGATGTAACCAATCATCTTATTAAAATAATAAACACAGAGCCAATGTAAAAGAGAAAGCCGAGAGGTCAGAGCTCAGAGATAAAATCTTACCTCCTGCAGTGCTCCTAACTTCCCCGAGAGAGAGCTACTTCCTGTTTGTCTGTGTTTAAATAGTCTTTCTGTTCTGCCTTCTCATTGGTTGTAAACCCAACCACATGACTGCCTCATCACTGCCTGTAAGTACCGCCCTCCAGGTCTTAAAGGCGTATGTCTCCAATACTGGCTGTATCTCTGAACACACAGAAATCTACCTAGCTCTTCTAACCATCACGCTCTTGCTATGGCTCTAATAGCTCTGACCCCAGGGCAACTTTATTTATTAACATAAAATTAAAATCACATTTCAATACAAATAAAATATCACCATAGTATATTAAATATTAGAATACTTGTAGGAGGTCAGTACACCATTGGGAATTGTTTTAGTTACTTTTGCATAGTTGATCGAAACTTTTTTTGAAACAGGATTTCTATGCAGCTCTGGCTGACCTGGAACTTACTCTGTAGATCAGGCTGGCCTCGAACTCTCAGAGATCTGCCTCCCAAGTGCTGGGATAAAAGGTGTATGCCATCATGTTCTGCTCAGCCTTGAATTCTTGATCCTTCTGTGTCACCACTGGTGGGATCATAGATGCGCGCACCACGCCTGACTTTGTGTGGTGCAGGGGACTGAACTCAGTGCCTTGTGCACATTAGGTAAGCACTCTGCCAACTGAGTTGCATCCCCAGCCCTCTGCACTTGAAATGTGAACGTCTACTGTGAACATTGGCTTTTGGAAGGGCTTTCTGTTTTCTTGCTTGAGCTAGTATTACTGGAGTGTTTAGGATCAAAGCTTGGGCCCTAAAAACCATAACAAGCTAGGCGCAGCCCTGTCTTCAGTATGTCAATTAAACAGTAAAAAGCAGAGAGAGTAGATGTGTTCAATTGTGACCACATTGGGATCAGGAACAAGTAAGAGGTCCAGTGACTCCCTCCCCTGAAGTCACTTTCAGGGTATTGATCTGAGGATTGGGGTAGATGGGGGCATGAGGTATGTATAACTAAGCAGTCTTTATCTAAATATGATCCTGTCCATTACTGACAACATTTCTTGTCCAGGCTCCACGTCTGTCTTGCAAGATCCTGGGACAAATTGTTAGAACTATGTGAAATCTTTTCCTGGAAGACAAGGTCCTCCTCTGGGTAGCACCAAGACTTCACTCTCCTCTCTTCCTCAGCATGAGATCCTGAGGAAACTAATTCTTTGAGGGTCCATTGTTTTATTAGACTGATAGCAAAGGGGAGGAGGGTACAGCACATGTGTCTCCAAGAAATCCTCTCTCCTGCCAGGACAGTTACACTAGCAGCAGGAAGGGTGTCAATAACAAGTTAGCCGTGTTAATATGTTTAACACTCAAATCAGCTAAGGATTTTTAAAGGTATTGCAAAGAATCAGCAAAGAGCCTAAAGAGAAAGTCAATAGAAGTAGAATGGCCAAGGGATGTAGCACTGAGCTAGCAAACCATTAGCTTCTGGAGCTGCTGAGAGGAGCTGGCTAGAGGTGTGTGTGTTGTCTTACCTGCCCAGCTTTGGGCAGCTGTGGGCCTCACACGGAATGAGAAACTCACTTTAAACAGGAGAGTCTGTGCTGCTCACCCCTGTAATTGATCGGATGGTTCTTGGGTGAACTCTAGATGACAACATCAGCATTGTGCTGCAGTGCCAGGATGTTGGCTCCATCGGGTAGATGGCTTATGTGTGTGCCAGAGGCGTCCTAGTGGGAGGGTTCTAGTAAACTGAATCTCCAGCAGAACAGTTGGAGAACTGGGACTAGTGTACCAGGGTGGAGGGGCTTGTGTAAAAGTGATGGCCTGGTTTGCTCTGCTCTCCTTTCTTCCTCCTTTTTTTTTCACTCATCTATTTATTTTACACCCGGCTGCAGACTCTTCCTCTAGCCTCCCCTTTCAGTCCCTCCCTCCACCCTCCCCTGTTCTCCCACCCCAGTCCCTTCCTCTTCCATCTCAATCCAGGAAACAGCAGGTCTCCCATGAGTACCAATAAAATATGGCATATTAAGTTGCAGTAAGACTAAGCACCTCTCCATTTATTAAGGCTGTGTAAGGAGACCCAGAATGAAGAGTATGATCCCAAAAACCAGTAAAAGAGACAGACAGCCCCTGTTTCCATTGTTAGGAGTCCTATAAGAGGACCAAGCTACACAACTGTAGCATATATGTAGAGTGCCCAGGTCAGTCCCATGCAGGTTCCCTAGTTCAGCCCCTGAGAGCCCAGGTTAGTTGATTATGTGAGCCTTCCTGTGCTGTCCTTGATCCCTCTGGCTCCTACACTCCATTCTCCTCCTTCACAGGATTCCCAAAGTCAGCCTGACGTTTGACTGTGGGTCTCTGCATCTGCCTCCATCCCTTGCTGTATAACACTTCTCTGACGACAATTGGGCCAGGCACCAATCTGGTCACTGGAGACATTGCTAGGAGTCTAAGCTGGGGTCCTCCCCATAGACTCGGGGAGATTCCCCAGGGCCAGGTGTCCACCCCACCCCAAAATGGGCCCCCAGCAGTGCTCCTCAGCACTCTCCTGCTCTGTACCCCAACCTGATCGATCATGTTCCCGTTCCCACCCGCCTTCAAAATCGCTTATATTTCCCCTTCCCAGGGGGATCTGGGTGTCCTTCTCCCTTGAACCTTCGTTACCTAGTCTCTCTGGGTCTGTGGATTGTTGTGCTCTCCTTTCTATGCGTCTTGAATGAAAGGGTTGTTCATGGCCCGGTGTGTCAGATAAGCTCATAAGCGGTGATACATTATTAACATGAATAACTTAGGAACATAAAGTCATTATGGTAATACCAGAGCTACTCCCACCCTCTTTCCACTTCCTTTAAGTGAAAGGGAAATTTATATATTAACTTCAGCAGAGAGGAAGTAGATGGTTTTCAGCTATATAAAATACAATTACAGCCTAATTACAATATAAAAGCCTGTTACTTGCAAATGCAAGAAACACTAATCTGTTTTGTTTTGACAATGGCTCTTTGTTAAAGTTATAAACAAAAGACAATTATCTGTCATGCTGTAAAAATTTACCTTAAATCTGTCTTTCAGTTATTGTTTTATCTTGTGTCTGCTAAGTAGATAGCAATGCTTTAACATATTAGGAAGTTCTTTCAGAGTAATGCCGTTATTGTAAAATAGCCCAATAAGCTGGGCTTGTGAGGCAGAGGCAAGCGATTCTCTGAGTTTGAGGCCAGCTTGATCTGCAGAGTGAGTTCCAGGACAGCCAGGACTGTTACATGGAAAAACCCTGTCTCAAAACAACAACAACAAAAATCAGCCCAATAAAAAAGATACCCATTTTATTGAGAGAGAGAGAGAGGGAGAGGGAGAGGGAGAGAGTGTGAGTGCTCATGCCTTTAATCCCAGCACTTGGGAGGTAGAGGCAGGCAGTTCTCTGTGAGTTCAAGGCCAACCTGGTATATGTTGTGAGTTCCAGGATAGCTAGGGCTATTAACAGAGAGATTCTGTCTCAAAACAAACAAAAACCACACTAAGCTTTAAAAAGGTTAAATGAGGGGCTGGAGAGAGAGTTCAGTGCTTAAGAGCAGTGGCTGCTATTTCAGGGGAATTACATTCCCAGCACCCACACGGTGGCTCACAACCATCTGTAACTCCAGTTCTAGGGCATCCAACACTCTTGTCTTCCACAGGCACCATTCTTGCACATAGTGCACAGATACACATGCAGGCAAAACACCCATACACATGAAATATAGTGAAATAAAGTGAGAGATTGAAAGATGGCTCCGCAGTTAAAAGCCCTTACTTAGTGTTCTGAGGACCAGCGTTTGGATCCCAGTACACATTGGGCATCTCATAGCACCCTGTAATGCCAGATCCTCTTCTGATCTTCACAGATGTGCGTACACACACACACACACACACACACACACACACACACACACCCCCTCCCCCCTTGGAGACTGGGTCTTCATATATAGGCCTAGATTCATGGCATTCTCCTATCAACCTTCCTAGCGCTATGATTATGGGGGGGGGGCACTCACCCCAGCTACTGTCATGTTCTTTAAAAGTAAATTCCCAAAAGTAGTACTGTGTTAAAAGATAGGAATTCTACGAGGATTTCCATAAATCATACTAGTTTGCTTCCCTAAAAGGCTTGTATGAGTGTTTGCCTAATGCATTAGCAAGCCCATTTCTCCCATGCTCTCAACAAAATGGAATGTTATCATAAAAAAAAAAAAAAAATCCCAAACCAAAACCTTTTCCTGATTTAAGTTGGCAATATTTTAAATTGAATGCTTTTAATTGCTAGTAAGTTTCTAAATGTTCATGATCTTTTTAAATTTTCCTCATTGGCTTTATGCATTTATGGTCTCTTCTGGGTGGGTGTTAGCCTTTTGGCACTAGAAGTGTATAAGACTTAATATTGTCAGCATAGTCGGTAGATGATACCAGAAGAGGGAAAGACACGTAAAGGAGAGAGCAGGGAGTCAGAGCCGAGCTGGAGATGGCCGTCTTCAAGTGGTAGTTAATCTAACATCAGTGAAATGAGTATTCAGAGGCTCAGAGTGTGGAAAGAGGGATTAGATACTTTCCCTACTTTAAAGTGAACTATTTCTTCCATTCTTATAGAGGAATTATTTTTCTTAGCATTTACTTAAGCAATTCTCTGTTATTCAAATTGTTTTTATATTTTACTGTGTTCTCAGCTAGAGTGACTGCAGTAGCTGTTTCTAGTTTAGTTTCATTTTTCTTTTTGGGTTTTTTTTGTGTTGTTTTGTTTTATTTCAAGACACGGTTTCTCTGTGTAGCTCTGGCTATCCTGGAACTCACTTTGTAGACCAGGCTGTTCTCAAACCTACAGAGATCCACCTGCCTCTGTCTCCCAAGTGCTAGGTTTAAAGGTGTGGGCCACCACCACCTGGCTTAGTTTCATTTTTCACAGCCTTGACTGTGTTGCATTCTTTTAAAAAATTATATGCTTAAAACAAACAAACGAAAAAGCGTAAGGTGATACTTTATCTACTAGCTGCTGCTGGTGGTGGTGGGGCGAACACAGTTGAAGCAAAGCCCCCTGGGACCTTCCCTCTGGTTGTTGGTTGTGCTCTAATCTACTTAAGAGTGGTAGTTTCCACCACTCTGTGTTATACCCGTGTTTCAGTGTGAGACTCGGGTTTTTGTAATTGAAGCAAGATGTGCTGTGGCAAGTATTTCTGCAGCTGAACTACCGCTTTATCAATGCAGAGTGAAGTACGCTGTTACTTCCAGTCACTCGCGCTTAGTCTTCTCTGGTAGCCAGTTGTGTGTTTGGTTTAATTCAGTGTCCTGCCATTGGTGGGTCACAGGATTCAGAGATGGTAGGATTTAGAATATGTTTAGTTGTTTAGGGTGGGAGGTCTACAGGACGGGAGAGGAACAAGAGAACAAAATCCACCAGTCCGATTCGCTCCGAGCAGCCGCACCTTCCAGGTCTGCACAGCATTAGAACAGTAAGGTGTGTGGTTGGAGCTGCAGAAGTAGTTCAGTAAAGAACTGAGAAGGCTGCCAGGTCTGCTAACACGGCACCAGGGAGGATGAGGCAAAGAAAAAAATTAAAGGCCAGCCTGGGCTACTTAGGGAGATCCTATCAAAAAAAAAAAAAATCTTTAGAAGAATATAATGTGAAGCCAGGCAGTGGTGGCGTACACCTTTATCCCAGCACTCAGGAGGCAGAGCCAGGCAGATCTCTGTGAGTATAGGCCAGCCTGGTCTACAGAGTGAGATCCAGGACAGGCACCAAAGCTACACAGAGAAACCCTGTCTCGAAAAACCAAAAAAAAAAAAAAAAAAAGAGTATAATGTGACTCATTTGTGCACAGCCGTGACTCATGTGACTCCTGTGCATTTACCTTACTTACCATGAGGACCAGATGTGATAGTGCAAACCTTTAATCCCCACTTGGGAGGCAGAGGCAGATGGGTCTCTGTAAGGCCAGCCTGGTCTACATACCAAGTTCCAGGACATCAGGACTGCATAGTGAGACCCTGTCTCAAAACAAACAAAACTTTACCATCTCATCGATTCAGACAAAAGGAAAGACAGTATCGCATGCCAGCCTAGTGTGAGTAGAGTGAATATGACACCTGTGTTCAGCTCTGGTTGAGTTTCGGTCGGTTCTTCCACTGACTCCACAAATGAGTTAATAATGTGCCTTTCTGCAGTCATTTCCTGAGACTTCTGAAGGAGAAGGGCAAGGGCACAGGTGCAGATCCTCCTAAGATGGTTCCCAAGATAACCTGATGCCCTTGTTTTAAATTAGGACTCTTCAAGTAGTTCATGAAATTTTTCTTAAAATTTGTAACTAAGTTTTTTTTTTTTTTTTTTAAATTTTAACTTTAGGGAAGAAATGCAAGGAATTTGCATAAGACAACTGTACAAAATGGTGCTGGAGGAGCCTTATTTGTGGTAAGTCATCAAAATTCCTCATGATGGAAAAACTTGAATTTGAGTGAGTCTGCTGTAATATCTTCAGTTGTGGGATATGTTACCACTCAGTGATAGAATCCTTGCCTAGAGTGTGCAGTGCTGAATCCAAAAACTTTAAATATTTGTTGTCATTTTATGTGCATGACTAAGAACACGCATGTGCACTGTGTAATGCAGGAGCTGGATAAGGTCAGAAGGTGCTCTTAGGTTCTTAGGAGCTGGTGTGGGCGCTGGGAACCAAGTAAGTGCCATTTCTCTCACCCCAAACCACAGCCTCAGTACCCGTGTCTTTGGCATATACTGACCGTTGTAGAGATTTGACTATAGCTTATTCAATTCATTATCATTCATATGATGTTTGGTTCCAGCTGACCCTCTCAAACAGAACCTAACTCCTGGGGACCTAGGAGACTCTAGGAATGAGCATTTGGGTTATTGTTTGGTAAAGTTACTATGAGCCCTAACCTGGTGGTCAGACTCCATGGTTTCTAAGTCAGTCATGTTGGCTCGCCAAAGGTAACAAGGCTGTAACCTGAGAAATCCCTAAAGGTATTAGTTCCTAACTCAAGGGTTTAAAGTAATATATATTCAGGGCATTACTACATAATAAATATATTAGTTTACAAAGCAGTTGGCCTGTATATTTTTGGCTTCACAGTTTTAACTCTAGGTGGTTTCTATGAACGCCTCAATTTTGTTGTACAAGTCGGAAAGCTTTAGATGCTGCATTTCTGCTGTGAGCAGTTTTTAGGAATTAGCCAATATTGGATGTCACTCTAGTATACATGGAAGATGATTTAGATTTTGTGAAAATGTTAAGTTGGCCTCACGTTTGAAATTGTTCAAAGCTTCCATCTTCTTCCCTCTTTTGATTGACACCTTTTTAAAAAGCAAAACTCTGAGAACATCAAGTCGTTCTATTTATATTAAGATAACTATTCTTTACATTTTTTTTTTTTGAGACTGTGTCTCACTGTGTTTTGCTGCCTGTCCTAGAACTTGGTATGTAGACCAGGCTGGCCTTGAACTCATAGAGATCTGTCTGCCTCTGCCTCCGATTGCTGGGATTAAAGGCATGCACCCCCGCTGCCTGGCATGACTTTGAACTCTTGGCAATTCTCCTGCCTTAGCTTCCTTAGTCCTGGGATTCCTTTTTCGAGACAGGGTTTCTCTGTGTGGCTTTGGCTGTCCATGTCCTTTGATTCTTGGCAAACTAAAGCTTCTAGAGAGTAGCTTGATGTTTCTCTGTGGACAACTTGTTTGGGGAAAGATGTATTTTTGTACCTCTTTGAAGAGTAGAGATGTATCGTCCCAGGTACCTAGGATAATCAATTCCTTTGTTTTGGGTACTTTTCTGTCTGGGACTCACATTTAGAATTTTTATTTAAAAAATTGTATTAGTGTATATGTCTACATGTATGTATGTTCATGTGGTGCAGGTGCCCTTAGAGACCAGAAGGGACTATTGGATATTGTGGAACTGGAGTAATGGGGAGTTATATAAGTGGCCCAGTGTGACTGCTGGGTTCTCTGTGTTAGCAGCAAGTGTTTCTAAGCCATCTCTCCTGCCCATATTTACAATTTTGTGTCTTAATTACATAAGGATGCCAATTTGTATTTGATATCTCATTCCTTGAGAAGTTGGATAACTATTTTTTGGAACTTCTTAATCTCTAAGGATGTGTTTTGAAACTGTTCTACAAATAGGTATTTTTAGTCATTCTTGCTACAAAGATAGACTGATAGAATGATGGAATTAAAGCAGGGATTAAATGAGCCACAACAGTATAATGTAATGCATAGTAATATTTACATACTTACATTTCAAGGAAAAGGTTGATAATTCTGGAAAAAATTTTTTTGTCTTTTTTTTGGGGGTATAGCATAGAGATACTCCTGAGAATAACCCAGATACTCCATTTGATTTCACACCGGAAAACTATAAGGTATGATTAAATAACCAATATAGTTAATTTCTCAAGTATTCAGTGCTTCCTGTGTGTAAAGCAGGCGTTTTCCTTTTACAGAGGATAGAGGCAATAGTGAAAAACTACCCAGAAGGGCATAAAGCCGCAGCTGTGCTCCCAGTCCTGGATCTAGCCCAAAGGCAGAACGGATGGTTGCCCATATCCGCTATGAACAAGGTACTGAATGCAGTCTGCCTCAGCAAAGAGGAGAGATTGTATATGATAGCTTCTTTATGTAGAAATCATCAAAAAAAATCATCATGGTAATCATTATTTTCAGAGTTTAGGAGTTTGGAGACCCCCCCCTCTCTTTCACACACACACACACACACACACACACACACACTCACACAGAAGATGGATGGATGGATAGATAGATAGACAGATGGATAGTTAGATATAACTTCCTTAGTGTGTTTTTGTCAGTCACCTTAATACAGTTTCATTCTTGCAGAAAGATAGGCATCAGTATGAAATAGGTGTCCGGCCATCCTGTCATCCCCTCACCCTCCCCTCCTTTTGAGGGAAATAGTCTTAATGATTAAAAAAGAGAGAGAGAGAAATGGTCTTAATGAAAAAAATCTCAAATGTGTATAATTTAGTACTAAGGTATTCTGAAATTTAATGCAGTGTTTCAACCCTAAAATTATAGTGTGTGTGGGGGGTCCCTTATCAAATGTAACCTCTGAATAGTTTTGCATCTTTGGGTCTAGTTTTTTTTTTTTTTTGGTTTTTTCGAGACAGGGTTTCTCTGTGTAGCTTTGCGTCTTTCCTGGAACTCGCTTTGGAGACCAGGCTGGCCTCGAACTCACAGAGATCCGCCTGCCTCTGCCTCCCGAGTGCTGGGATTAAAGGCGTGTGCCACCACCGCCCAGCGGGTCTAGTTTTTAAGAAAGGTCTGTATCTAATATCTGGTATGGCAGAACTGCCATTCAGGCCAACACTGTGAGATTCACCCTCTCTTCCAAGACAGGCTCTGCCTGACACACTTAGCCCAGACTAGTCTGAAGCTTTAGCCAATACTCCTGCCTCGGCTCCCAAGTGCTAAGATTACAGATGTGAAGATTAATTGCTTTCAAATCGTTTTAGCAATAGTCTAGATTTTCAATTTATTTCTATCCTGTTAATACAGTGATTACATTCATGTGACAGCAGAGCATTTCATTTACAGAGTGCCGTATAAGAACTAGCTCACTGTGCTTTCTCCTTGACCAGCTCTCATAGATCCTCCACTGGAGTTGACTCATTCTCATCATTCTCTAAACTTTATCTGCTTTAACTATTAAGGTAGAATCACAAAAAGGAACAAAAGACAAAGGCTGTAGTCCTTATTGGGAGAATAGGAATAGACTTTATCTAATACCCACAAATGCAAATTTGAGGTAGCGTTGATTTTTCTTTTTGCTTCATTTACTTCCCTAATACTGAAATATGTTACAAAGCTTTATTTAACTAAATACTGTCCTTAGTAGACATAACTGGTTAATTTTTTCAGAAACCTTGATGTGAAATGGAGATGTAGCTAAGTAAAAGAACATTTGCCTGCTAACTCCAAAGCCCTGGGTTTAATCTCAAGCACTAAGAAAGAAAAAACAAAAATATTATAATCATTTATAGTGTTTGTGAAAAGTGTTTTATTTGAAATTGTACCTCAGTTTTAAACGCTGTAATAATACTTTAAGCCGGGCAGTAGTGGCGCATGCCTTTAACCCCAGCACTCAGGAGGCAGAGGCAGGTGAATCTCTGAGTTGGAGACCAGTGTAAGAGTACTTAGAATATATTGTGCTATTTAGAGTTGGGTACATTACACTTCAGGTAATAAACATTGTAATCATCTTCTTTAATGTTTTAATATTTTAGGTGGCAGAAGTTTTACAAGTACCTCCAATGAGGGTATATGAAGTAGCAACTTTTTATACAATGTATAATCGAAAGCCAGTTGGAAAGTACCATATTCAGGTCTGCACTACTACACCTTGTATGCTTCGAGATTCTGACAGCATATTGGAGACCCTTCAGAGAAAGCTTGGTATGAGATACTTCATTTCCTTTGTTAACAATACCAAGATCAGCCCAGGGTGTGGTGAGGCACAATCTTAACCCCAGCACTTGGGAGGCAGAGCCAGGTGGATCTACAAAGTGAGTTCCAGGACAGCCTGGTCTACACAGAGAAACCCTGTCTTGAAACATCTCCCCCAACCCCTCCAAAAAAAACCAACACCAAGATTATTGTCTAATAGGTTATGGTGGTACACAGCTATAATCTTGGCACTCAGGATGCTGAGACAGGAGGATTGTCGAGTCTGGGTCAGTCTAGGCTATAGAGTGAGCTCAAGGCCAACCTGGACTGTACATTAAGAACCTATCTTAATAGCTTCTTCTGTCTACACTCCATGCCTCCCAAATAAAATTGTCTTTCTATATTGGACATTTTCCACCTAAAATTTTCAACTTCAATTTATCTTATTTGGTTTGTACTTTCCTGATACTTAAAAAGATATTATTTACTTTTATTTCTTTCTAGTTTGTGTTTATCTAATTTTCAGCCTCAAGTCTAAGCTTTTAATCTCTGTTAATCGTTAAGTATGTTTGTAAAGCTTCTAGGAAAATTATCTCTCATATGTTAGCATATGTCACAAAACAAAAGACTATACATACATGAGCTGGAGAGATGGCTCAGCTTAAGAGCATGTACTGCTCTTCCAAAGGACCTGAGTTCAATTTCTACCCAGCATCTATATATTAAGTAGCTCGCAACCACCTATAACTCCAGCTCCAGGTGGCTCTGACATCTCTTGGGGCACCTGCACTTATGTACATGAACACACACACACACACACACACACACACACACACACACACACACACAGAAGTAAAAATAATTAAAATTTGTTTGTTTGTTTTTTGAGACAGAGTTTCTCTGTATAGTTTTGGTGCTTGTCCTGGATCTCACGCTGTAGCTCAGGCTGGCCTCGAACTCACAGAGATCCACCTGGCTCTGCCTCCCCAGTGCTAGGATTAAAGATGTGCGCCACTGCCTGGCTGCAATTATAATTTTATAATTGTAGCATATTTATAAAATAAATGGGCATTTTCCATACAAAACTGCCATTGTTACATTTTTAACTTTGTAAGTTAAATTAAATATCTTCTAATTTTTCTTCCTGTACTGAAGAAACACAGGGCTTCACACTAGCGTTAGTACTTTAATACTGACCTGTATCCTCAGCAAACCACCCCCCCCTCTTTTAACTTCTTTTGAGATAGGGTTTTACTGAGTTGATGAAGCTGTTCTGGCTCATAGTCCTCTGACCTCAGTCTCTCAAGTAGCTGGTCTTTGTCATCAATTGTGCCTTTGTTTTCCTCTTAATACAAGCCCTTGGCTGCCACAGACACATTTGGGCAATGTTGAAGTATATAAGGCAGAAAGCTCAAGTTGGCCCCTAAAACCCACCTCTAAGACTTAGATTCTGGTATATTAGTTACACCAGGTTTTATATCCTTTATTATTTAGTATGTAAATATAATATGTCTATGCTTACATTGTGTGGTTTAACTTTGTACCTTTTGTATAGCACAGTATTCACATCGTTTTGCTATTACAGCATTACCCTAGTACTTCCATATTTACACTCCTTTGCATGCTCTTCATACTGTATATTAAGATTGTTTGTAAGAGCCGGGCGGTGGTGGCGCACACCTTTAATCCCAGCACTTGGGAGGCAGAGGCAGGCGGATCTCTGTGAGTTCGAGGCCAGCCTGGGCTACCAAGTGAGCTCCAGGAAAGGCGCAAAGCTACACAGAGAAACCCTGTCTCGAAAAACAAAAAAAAAAAAGATTGTTTGTAAGAAAAATTGCTGAGTCATGCTTGCCATATTTTGCCAATTTCTTCCCTTGAGTGTATGAGTACTCATTATTACCTTCTTAATAATCTTTGGCCTTTAGTTTTCTGGTTGTGAGCCTACCCTTTAACGGCTGAGCCATCTCTCCAGCCCTAATCTTCAGTTTTCTGAATCTTTGCCAATACAATGGTGTAACTGTGTTAGTAGCAGTCCAATTATTTACTTTTTAAATGACTTTGTTTCTTTGTTTAATTATGTGCTTGTGCCATACCCACAGTGGCCAGAGGCCTGAAGCTGGACTTACAGGCCATGAGCCATGTGTAGGTGCTAGGAACTGAACCCAGGTCCTCTTCAGGAGCAGCCAATGCTCTAACCACTTAGCAGTCTCTCCAGCCCCTATTTACTTGCTTATTTGTTTTGAAGCCTGAGAACAGTTCTATTAGTTTAAAAGAAAACCCCAAGCAGGCAAGCTGTAAATATCTCCAGCTGCCTGTAGGAGTGAGAGAGAAAAGAGAGCGAGCCATGATGTTTGAGGTAGGCATGGAGGTCAGCCCCACGGCAGACAAGCAGCGAGGTGGTGGGGAGTAGTTCAGTCTTATCACAACATGGATGAAAACCAAGTAAGCACTGGTCTCCCAGCTTTTACTGATTTTAAAGGAACAAGCCTACTTAAGAAATAACTTGAAGCTCGGCACGGTGGCGTTTGCCTATAATCCCAGAACTCTGGATCCTAAGACAGGTAGGTGGGTTGTCATTAGTTAGAGGCCAAGCCTGGGCTTTTGTGTGAGACCCTGTCTCAAAAAATTAAAAAACAAAAGAAAATTAAAAACCCAAATAACCTAAAACAAGCAACAAAAAACAAAAGAGGGAAATGAGTTATACTATTATATAGAAAGGATCTCAGTGTATAGTCCAGGCTGTCCTTGAATTTGTGCTATCTCTGCTCTCCAAGCGCTGACTTAAATGTGTGCACCACTATGCTTTGTTCTTTTCATTTTTACAGAGATTTAATACACATCAATATTTATATATAAACTCTATAACATTGTTGATACATTGTTTTTGCTTTGAAACTGTATCTATTTCTTATAGTGATGATTTACATTTTAGGAATAAAAGTGGGAGAGACTACCCCTGACAAGATGTTCACACTCATAGAAGTGGAATGTTTAGGGGCCTGTGTAAATGCACCAATGGTTCAAATCAATGACAACTACTATGTGAGTATTCAACTTCACACATGCTAATGTTCTATAGTATCCTTTGTATAAGTATCTAGAAGGTTTTAAAAGAATTATCTTTAAACATTTTGCATTTTTCTCCAGGATATGATAAATTTGATGAATCTAATCATTTACATATAGTAGAACCAAAATGTAATAGCAACATTTTAGGGCATTTACTTAGATAATATTGTCTATTGATATCATTATTTGCAGAAAAAAATTATACATAAAAGTATAGGAGACTGGAGTTACCTTCTTTTTCTCTGCAGATATTTACTACCATAAATTTAGTGTGGATTCTTCTTATAAATGTTTTAAAGCCTTTTCTGTACAGTCTATATCTGTAGTAATGTCATATTGCTTACATTTTTTTAAGTAGATGAAATGTGTGACATACCTCTATTCCTTTTTTAAGAATTTATTTTTTTATTTTATGTGCAATCGGTGTTTTGCCATGGATGTCAGGTTCCCTGGAACTGAAGTTATAGACTGTTGTGAGCTGCCATGTAGGTGCTGGGAATTGAACCCAGGTCCTCTGGAAGAGCAGTTCGTGCTCTTAACCACTGAGTCATCTCTCCAGCCCACCTCTACTACTTTATACCTTATAAATTTTGTGTTTATCCCTTTATCTCTGACCTGTAAGTTTTCTGGAGGTGTTCTTAATATCCAAATATGTTTAGTTTTCTAGTTTGCATTTTTAAATTACTTGCTGCCTAATTATATTATGGTTTACGATTATGGTATTTTGTTAGTTTATATTTCTTTTTTTTGTTTGTTTCTTTTGTTTTTCCAGGCAGGGTTTCTCTATGTAGCCCTGGCTGTTCTGGATCTCTCTGCGTAGACCAGGCTGGTCTCAACTTAGGTCCATCTGCCTCTGCCTCCTGAGTGCTGGGATTAAAGGCATGCACCACCACCTCCCAGCTTATTTCTTATAAATTAGTTCATAGAGATTCTTTGAGGTCTTAGTTGAGATAGCATTTTCAAGAATGGATTTACCTTACTTCTCTCCTGCTCCTAGAGGTACTAATGGTACCTCCAAAGCTGATCTCTTTACACCTTTTATTTACTTCATCCATTCTGCAATGCCAAAGTTTCCAGACCAGAAATTTTCTTTGCAGGACAGATTACTTTCTAGTTTATCCTTGTATCAAATGTACAGCCTTTTTTGGATCTTAACTTTGTGTGCTTAGGTTTGTGGTTATGAAGACCTTTTTAGTGCTGGTCTGGGGTCTTGTCCCTTGTTCTTCTGAGTATTGAAAACTTGGAGACAAGTTTGTTTGGTGTTTCCTTGCAGAATTTTTGTTAAGTTTGGCCTCTGTTACATATTCCTCAGATAGGAATTAGACAGGGCTTGATATGAAGCATAAATCTTGATAGAGTAGCCTATAGGCAGAGGTGTCTAAGTGAGAGTCTCTTCAGTTAGTAGTTAGAGCTTTTGATTCAGGTCTCTGCTTATGGGTTACAACTATTGATGATAATTATTCTTTGTACTACAATGTTTCTTCCAGGATTAGCAGTTGTTCTCTTGTACTTTGGCACTTTTCTAGTTTGTTTTTTTATTGTCTTAGTCACTCTTCTTATTGCTGTGAAGAGACATCATGACCAAGGCAATTCTTATAAAGAAGAAAGCATTTAATTGGGACCTTGCTTATGGTTTCAGAGATTTAGTCCATGATCACCCTGACAGGAAGCATGGCAGCAGGTGGTGCTGGAGAAGTAGTTGAGAGCTACATCCTGATCTGCAAGCAGTGAGAGACACTGGGCTTGGCATGAGCTTTTGAAACCGAAAAGCCCACCCCCAGTGACACACTTCCTTCAGCAGGGCCACACCTCCTAATCACTAAGCATTCCACTAGGTGGGGGAGGGGGTGCTATTCTTATTCAAACCACCACTTAAGTGATCTGCAAAAATGAGTTCAAATATCAGTAGAGGAACTTGAGAGAGGCAGAGGGTGGTGAGTGGTGAGGCCGGAACTCAAATGCAGAGGTTTCACTTGAAATAAACTTAGTTGTGACTCTTCACTAAAGCTCTTGGTGGGTATTGCATTATATATTGGAGTTATTCAGTTCTAGCTGTCTTGGTAAATAAATGAATTAATTTTAAGGTTTTATAGACTTTTTTACAGCAGTAATTCATTAGTGGCTTCAATTTTTCTCTAGGAGGATCTAACACCCAAGGATATTGAAGTGATTATTGATGAACTCAGAGCTGGGAAAGTTCCAAAGCCTGGGCCGAGGTACAATCCTACTTTTATAATAAACTCTGATGGCATAGCTTACACTGGAGTCATCAGAAGCTCAATTTTACACTCATGTGCATAGGAGCTGACTAGAAGTAGTTTGCCTGTCTAAACCTTTCATCTGAGCAAGATACTTTCTTTTCTTTTCTTTTCTCTTTTCTTTTCCTCTTTTCTTCTTCTTCTTCTTCTTCTTCTTCTTCTTCTTCTTCTTCTTCTTCTTCTTCCTTCTTCCTTCTTCTTCTCCCCTCTCTCTCCTCCCTCCCTCCTCCCTCCCTCCCTCCCTCCCTCCCTCCCTCCCCCCCCTTTTGGTTTTTTGAGACAGGGTTTCTCTGTGTAGTTTTGGTGCCTGTCCTGAATCTTGCTCTGTAGACCAGGCTGGCCTCGAACTCACAGAGATCCGCCTGGCTCTGCCTCCCGAGTGCTGGGATTAAAGGCATGCGCCACCACCACCCGGCTGATACACTTTTCCTTAAAAAATCTATAAGATAAGGCTGGGGAGATTGTTCATTGTTGGTAAAGTTCTTTCCATGTAAGCGTAATCATGGGAGTTAGATTCCTAGAACACATATAAAAGCTGAGTGGACATGGTGGCTGGGCTGTAATTCCACTGTTGGGAAGAGGAGCCAGGGAATCTCCTGAGCAAGGTGGCTAGCCAGCTTGGCTACCACAGCAAGTTGACAGTTCAGCAGAGACATTGGCTCCAGGTAGAGAGTAATAGAAGTAGACACCTAAGATTGACCTTGGGCCTTCAGGTGCACATACATACATGTGCAAACATGCTTACATACATTTCATATATATATATGGAAAAAAATCTTGTAAAATTATTTGCTCTACCAAAACATTTATACTGAAATAGAATCTTCAATATATGGAAGAGATCAGTTTCCCCTTTCAGTCAATACAGGATAATTTAAAATAGTCTTTAAAAATAGTTATGTTCCTGTATAATGTATGTGTGGAGGTCGGAGGACAACTCTGTGGAATTGGTTCTCTCCTTACACCTGTACAAAAGTCCCAGGCTTTGAACTTGGGTTGCCCGCCATTTGCAGCGATCACTTTTTCCTGCTGAGCCATGCCATCGACCCCACTACAAGATAATCTTTATTATTGTTTTTTTTTCCCTTAGTGTGGAATTGTTTAAATACCTCTTCCAAAAAATAATTACTTTTCTTGAAATAGCATTCTTGTATTCTTCCTGTCTTTTTTGTCATATTGAATGTCATGGAATCTTTGGTTCTCCTTATATGACATAGTTTGGTCTCTCTAATTAGTCATATGCCACATAATGACATTTAATCAGCAATAGACCTCAGATAGTACCATAAGATTACAATAAAGCTGAAAAATTCCTTTTATTTTTATATTGAGAGTAGGTTTTACTATGTAGCCCTGCCTGGCTTAGAACTCACTATATAGACCAGGTTAGCCTGAAACTCACAGAGCTCTGCCTGCCTCTGCCTCAGAGCTCTGGGATTAAAGGTGTGTGGTAGCATACTTGGCCAGTTTTCTTTTTTTTTTTTTAAGGAAAAATTTGTAAATGTTAATCACTAATAATCATTACTTGCTTTTCTTTTCAGGAGCGGGCGCTTCTGTTGTGAGCCAGCTGGAGGCCTCACCTCTTTGACTGAACCACCCAAAGGACCTGGCTTTGGTGTGCAAGCAGGCCTTTAACTTATACTCATCTGTAAACAATGTCACTGGAGAAATAAACTATGGACCTGTTTACACAGGCTTTAGACTATTGGTTTATTCCCACCTGTACGTCTTGGTAGTAATCTAGCAACTTGTAGCTGTTAAGTATATGTCAAAACAACAGAAACACCATGTTAGCCTACCTGTGAGGACTGTTGTTATTATGACTTAATCAAGTTACTCTAGGGTCACCCATTTTAAACTGCCTGGTCATGTCTATCAGTATTGGGTTATTGTGAAGTCAAAGTTCTGTAAAACTTCAAATACATTTTTCTTTCCCATCTCTGGACACAGCCAAATTTTATGTTACCATTTTTTTTTTTAATAAGCCTTATGTCAGTGTTTCCTTTAAACTTTTTTTTTTTTCCTGAGACAGGGTTTCTCTGTGTAGTTTTGGTGTCTGTCCTGATCTCACTTTGTAGACCAGACTCCTTTAAACATTTTAATATTAGGCATATAGTTGTTACCGTGTTTCTAACTGGTAAGGTCCCACTACTGGTAATAGGAGTAAGAGAGTTTTCTCTAAAAGCATTTGATTTATGTTTATCTGTGTTCTTTGAGGCAGGGTCCCATTCTGTTACCCTGGTTGTATGTAGCCCACTGCCGCCCAAGTTTATGATTACAGTAAAAGCATTGCTGGTAAGAAGGAAAGTTAAAACAATTTGATGTGAATCTTTGACTATAATCTTTTCTTTAGTTAGTTAGATGCAGGATCTCACTGTGTAGACCAGGCTGGCTTAGAACTCAGAGACCTGCCTCATCCCTGTCTCCTGAGTGCTGCTGGCACCAAAGGTGTACACCTGCCACCACACCTGGCCTTTAACTGTGTATTTTCTGTTGTTGTTTTGAGGCAGGGTTTCACCATCTCTGGCTATATTTTTAACACTGAAAGCATACAAGAATTAATGGAGTTGGTTAGTATGACGCATTTTGAAGATGGGTGAATGTGGACAGCACGTTTGTATGGATAAAACTATTACATTCAGTTCAGAAAGGAGGTAATATACAATATGTTTGAAAACTCAGAAAGAAATGCTTTAATTAATGGAATAATCAGATTGCTTCAGGATTTACCAGTCAGTGGCCTTACAGGCACTGTAATAGGCACTGAGTAATAGGCACTCAGGAGGCAGAGGCAGGTTGCATCTGAGTTTGAGGTCAGCCTGGTCTATATCACCAAGTCCATGTTAGATAGCTACTTAGTGAGACTGTCTAAAAAGAACAACAAATAATAATAATAATAAAAAAACCCAAGAGCTTTATCTTACATGGATGAGAGTTTTGCCTGTGTGTCTGGTACTCACCAGAGCCAGAAAAGGGCATTGGATACCTTGGAACTGAAGTTGCATATGGTTTATGGTTATGAGGGTGCTGGGGACAACTGAACCCAGGTACTCCAAAATAACAGTAAGTGCTCTTAACTCCTAAGCCATCTCTCCAGCTCTGCCTAGAAAGACAGACTAACTGGTTGTAATTATGATTGAGGGTTTAAATTATGTCTTTAAAAAGTTAAGTTTTTGGAAATAGAGCTCTTCATATACCACTGTAGAGTGCTTGCTTGGCATGGCCAAGGTCCTAGGTTCCATCTCCAGTACACACATACCTAGATTTCTCCACGAGGTTCATAAGAGTATTTCCCTCAACCCAAGAGCCTGTTGATCTAAAAACAACTTTTTGTTTGCTGTCACTCGTATTCAAGTTAAACTTTACATTCCAATAGCCAAGTGCTTTCCTACATACTGTTCATACTGAATTTTTTTAAATAGGTGAGTTACCTAAGGGAGAAAAATCCTAATTTTTTAAATGCAGATTTATGTCCCTGTTAGTCCAAAAGTCATGTCAGAATATTCAGCTTACACTGACAGTCTTAAACTTCTCATTAAGGTACTAACGGATACTGAAGGAGGCCACAGTTAACGATGAGGGAGAGGATGGTTTCCTGTGGAGTTGTAACTTGGGTGGTTAAGGCACAACGGTTGCAGGCTAACCGCTGTAGATAAAAGCCTTCAGAGGAAGTCTGAGTACAAGCAGCTAGCGAGATGGTAAAATTTCCTCTCACACCCCATGAGACACAAGGGTCACATGTGGACCAATTTATTGACGTTTCTGTTCAAAAGGGTCACGGGATCGTGTGGCTAGGACCGGACGTAATGCCGCGTTCTTTGCAACCAACCAGTGCTCATTCCGGTGCTTTAGGGACTGGGTGCGCCCGGCCGGGAAGCAGCTCTGTCCGCGCGCACTGCGGCTCGGACGCCAAGGCGGACCCGCCCCACACCGCCGAGGTGCCCTCCCGCCGGCCCGGGGCGCCCACCGCCAGCAAACCCCTCCCGGTCTCCGGCGGGTCTGCGGTCCCAACTCAAACCCAGCAAAAATATGTGCGTTTCCTCCGTCGAGCGCTGGCACCAACGCGCCTTTGCACATCTCTGGTGCCGGCGCCGGCGCGGGGGTTGCGTTCCACTCCCACCCGGCTCCCACAGCTCCTCGGGCGCGGCTGGCCCGGGAGGCCCAGGACTTCCGGCCCCCTCCGTTCCGCACCGCTTCGCTCCGCACGGACGCCACCCGCCGCCGCCGCCGCCACCGCCGTGCGCTCCGCTCTTGGGGAGAGCCAAAGGGCCGGGCGCGTCGGGGGCGGGGCACGGCGGTCACGCCGCCCGTCCCGTGCCTGTCGGAGTCACGTGTCCGCCGGGGTCACGTGCTCGCGCCGCAGCCAATCGCGGGGAACGCTGTCCGGGAGCAAGGAGGCTGTGGTGAGAGACCGACCAAGACCGGAGATGTTTTCAAGCCTGGCCCCGGCGGCATTAGGGGCTGGTGCAGCGGCGACGGAGACCCCGGCAGCGGCGGCCACCCGGAGGCCCTCGTTCAGGGGCTGAAGCCTTCTGCGCCCGCCGAGCCTCGGGTCCGTGCGGGCCAGGGGGGCGTGGCGACCAGAGGGGAGGAAGGAGGGCGCGGTTTCGAGTCTGTCCCGGGCACCAGGGAGGAGACCCTCAGTTCTGTGCCCCGTCTCCTCCCCGGACGTCAGGTAGGGGGGTTGCGCCTCTGCCAGCCGCGCCCAGCCGCCACGCGCCGCCCGGCCCGGTCCGGCCCAGCCCGCGACGCGGCCGACCGGACCCGTGACAGGCCGTTGGTGGCCGCCCCGCCCGGCATCCTGACGGGTCGCGGCGCAGGTGGGGCTGCCGCTGGGCGACGCTCGGGCGGCGGCTGGCGCGAGCGCCCCGGCCGCGGCTTACCGGAACATGGCGCGGCCGGGAGGGCGCCGCCAGCGCACCGGGACGGACGGCATCGCGGGGGCGCGCCCTGCCGCCGCGCGCTCCCGGTGCCAGGCGCGCTGCGTGCGCGGATGTCGGAGACACGGTGCGGGCCGGGGCGTAGGAGGCGCGGTGGTCCCGGGAGAGGTGCGTGAAAGCGGAAGGACCTGCGGCTCGCCGAGCCGGTTCTGTCCTAAATGCCAGTGCGACCTGCCCTTGCGACGCTGGGCTATCAGGTCTCAGTTTGTGCCAGTTCCGGTTGGAATGATGTTCAGAGACCCTTAGAGCACGTTGGAATCTTAGATCTGATTTTGAAGAGTAATGTGGGATGACGCATCCTTCAGGATCCAAAGCGTTGAATAAACGGTTGTACAAAGAGGTCACCGAAACCCAGCTGACAGCTGTTTTAATAATCACAGTGAGAATCGTTGAGGATGGAAGTGAACAGTATTGCACTAGTTGAGCACGTAGGAAGCATTTGAAGCAATGTGGGTTGTAGGGACTGTAATTTCCGCTGGACACCCCTTGAACTGGGGTGAGGTATGTTGCAAATCCAGCGATCTGGATTTGGGATTACCACTAATTCTGTGGTTGAGATGAACCTGCAGTCTCGGTCATGTGTTTCCTCTTATTTTGAAATGGTCTGAGTCAATTATAAAGGAAGACAAGCTATTCGAGTAAGGCATCTATTCATTAAAAACATATGCCTAAGGAGGCCGTTAAAAATCTTGGTTACTGATCTTTTTCAATTTCATCAATCTTTACACAAAGGCTTTCCTGGAGATTAACTCAGAACTGGCAATATATGATCTGTTGGTGCCAAGTGGTTTAAAAGCAAAATTCGTTAGAATCGCCGATGTAAGGTTGAAGACGTTATATCGCCCTTTAAGAACATTTCAGTATAACATTTAGTATTTTAATACATTTGTTTAGATGTGTGGGTTTGGAGGTCAGAGACAACTTCCTGGAGTTGGTTCTTGTCTTGTGCTATGTGGGTCCCACACTCAGGCCCTTCTTTTAGTGGCAGGTACCTTTACACTTTGAGCCATCTTGACTGCCCACTGTGAACCTTTTGAGAGAGCTTTCATTTGGGTCAAAAGCAAAAATATATAAAAATACGAAAAGCTTCTCCTGGAGTTTATACTTGACTACTTAAGAATTCTTTGTGCTTGATAGATGCGCTCATCAAATATCTAATGCTCTCTACAAGCTTGACTTAGGTAGGACACACTTAACTGTTCAACTAGGTGTTCTGTTTTGGAGACTGGCCAAGTTTTCTGGAAGAGAAACCAGAAGGTTAAGTGTATTTGTAGAAGGAGTATTAGAAATAAAGGTTGGAAGCCTTTCTCATTTCTTACAGTTTTTGTATTTTAAAGTTAACATAGTTTACGGGCTAAGCAGAGTTCAAACAGTGAGAATCTCTGGGTATGCATCCTATGAAGTCTGTGGGGTCTGTTTGAGGAGGAGTTAAGAGAACAATAGTGAAAGAGCCCGGTGGCTGAAAATGTTTTGTAGTCCTGGTATTTATTGGTTCATTGGTTCTTTTTTTTTTTTTTTTTTTTTCCTTTCCTCCTCTTTTGATTTTCAGGACAGGGTTTCTCGGAGTAGCTTTGGCTGTCCTGGAACTCATTCTTATTTTAGACCAGGCTGGCCTTGAATTTGTACAGAGATCAGCCTGCCTCTGCCTCCCAAGTACTAGAATTAAATCCTGCGACACCACCCCACAGCTTTGGTATTGGTTTTTTAATATCCAGGAAAAAATAATGTCTGAACTTCATATGGAAACAAGAGGAGTAAACTGGAAAAGAAGATGATTTTTTCAAGATTACAATGTTGCTGGGAGATGTAGCTGGGTTAGTAGAGTGCTTGCCTACCATGCTGGAAGCTGTGGATTTTATCCCCAGCATCAAATGAACCAGACTCTCAGCACTCAGGAAGTAGAGGAAGGAGGAGCCGTTCAAGGTTGGGTTAGAGATGCGGCTATCATTAAAGCGTGAACACGAGGACCGTAGTTGACCTGCCCAGCAATGGTGTGAAGGTTGGGAGCTGTGGCACACCTGTAATTTTCCCACTGGGGAAGCAGAAGGAAGGAGGAGAGTCCCTGGGGCTTACCAGCAAGCCAGATTGACAGATTTCAGATTCAGTGAGAGATGCTGCCTCAAAAAAATAAGGTGGAAAGCAGTTGAAGATGTTGACCCGTGGCCACCATACATACATTCCACACATGCATCTGTGTGTATATGCACACATAAATACATCCTCCACCACCACCAAAATATTTTAACCTACATGGTGAGTTCTAGGCCAGCCTGAGATACATCAGACCCTTTCAAAAAATAATTCCGTCCTGTCGCCCTCCTTTCCCCATAGAGGTTATTGGGAAAGGGGACTGACAGCTTCTAAAGTTGGGTGGAGAGATGGTAGTCAGTTGGGATTTTGAAAAGAATTATTTTTTAAGTTTGAGGTTTTCTTTTAGCTGATTAGTAGTTAATTTTTCTTTCTTTCTTTCTTTCTTTCTTTTCTTTTCTTTTCTTTTTTTTTTTTGGATTTTCGAGACAGGGTTTCTCTGTATAGCTCTGGCTGCTCTGTAGACCTGGCTGGCTGTGAACTCAGAGATCACCTACCTCTGCCTTCCAAGTGCTGGGATTAAAGGTGTGCCACCACACTCCACAGTTAATTTTTCTTTTTTGTTAAATTTAATTTAATTTTTTTTAACATAAAAACAGGTTATAATTTAAAAGTCCAGGGTTATTTTAAACAGTCAAATTATTTTCTCTGTAGAAAGTAGTATAAATGATAACATTTCCCAATAAGTCTTTTTAAGCTAAATGATAGCTGAATTATACATATAAATGTTGATTAGATTCTGGTATACAGAAGAAACCTATCTTCACCTGTTCAGAGAGCTATGTTTTACTTAAGTTGTGTAAGTGAGATTCCTATTCATCTTCCCCTTCACTGTTTTATGGCAGACATTTTTCTATAGGCTAATCCATAGTCTAAAAAGATTTTAGCCTCCCCTCCTGAAAGTACGGCCAGCATTTTCTTTCATCAGCTTGATAACGGTACAAATTCTTATCCTAATAGTGAAATGTTTCACTAAAGCTTGCTCAGTGATTGGTCAAAACCAAAACTTATTATTAGCCACAGTCATCCTAGGGTCCCCCCTGCTAGGTAGCCTCCCTGGATCTGTGGGTTGCAGTCTAGTAGTCCTTTACTTTATATCTAGTATCCACTTATGAGTGAGTACATACCATGTTTGTCCTTCTGAGTCTGGGTTACCCCCCAAAATTTTTTGAGTCAGAGTCTCACTGAGGCTGGCTTCAAATTCATAGTATAGGCGGGGCAGTGGTGGCGTTCGCCTTTAGTCTCAGCACTCAGGAGACAGAGCCAGGCAGATCTCTGTGAGTTCAAGGCCAGCCGGGTCTACAGATTGAGATCCAGGACAGGCACCAAAGCTACACAGAGAAACCCTGTCTCAAAAAAAAAAAAAAAAATTTTTTTTTCACAATATAATTCAGAATGTCCTTGAAGGGTCCTCTTGTATACTATGCCCACCCCCAAGCACTCAACTGAGTTACATCTCAGCCCTCGTTCTGCCACCTCCCTTTAAAACGTTGATTACTTTTTGGATGTATAATTTATTGTTATTTGATGTGCATTGGTGTTTTGCTGCCTGTGTCTGTGTCAGTGTGAGAGTGTCAGAAGCCCTGGAACTGGAGTTACAGACAGCTGTGAGCTGCCACATGGGTGCTGCGAATTGATCAGAGGTCTTCTGGAAAAGTAGCCATTGTTCTTAACCACTGAACCATCTTTCCAGCCCCTTAAAGGTTTATATTTATTTATGTGTCTGTGTAGGCATGTACAGATGTGCAGAGTGCCTGCAGAGGACAGGGGTCTTGATCCCCTGGTGCTGGGATTACAGGTGGTTGTGAGCCACCCGATGTGGATGCTGGGAGTGAAACACAATACCCAAGCCCTTTGTAATGTTTTGATTCCAGATTGGGCCCTGTTAAATTGACTAGACAGACATTCTGTTCATGTCTCAGCCTCCCAAGTAGTTCAGATTATAGGCTTGTTCCACCAGTTCCAGTTTTCATGAAGAATGTTAATTTCAGTCTGAAAAGAGAATGGTTAGTGAGATCAGTCAGCTCTATCATTGTAGGAAGTTTCAACTACTCCATCATATACACTCAAGGACATGGAGTAGCCTCAGTTAGGTAGAATTTCCCTGTACTTGCAGTAGGTTGCTTCAGAATTGTCTTTCTGATTGGGAATTTATTGCTAAGAACATGTATTTGTATACCCATGTCACATTTGGAGAGTTAGTCTTAGAACTAGAAGTGAATTCACGTTTTCTAATCCACGTTCTTCATTTTTCAAATGAAAAGGTAAAAGCTTGGTAAGAAGGTACATGACTTAGAGTTGTCTGCCTAAGTTGACATAGTGATTTGTCTAGAAGTTTCTTGCTCTGAGATGCTAATTTGTTCTTTATTTAGGAGTAGCTTTATGAAGTAGAAGGAAAAAGACCTTGAACTATAACTGAGAAGGTCTAGATTTAACTTGTCACTTATTTTTCTGACAAATCATGTAACATTAAGAACCTTGCATTCTTCATTTACCAAAAATAATTTCCTGGGGCTGTAGAGTACCTGCTTGGAATGTGGGAGGCCCTGTTTACTCAGCACCATCACTGTCACCAGTAATACTAATAATTAATAATAATAATTTTCTGCATAATCTCCACAGTTACTGGGTGGAGCAAAGGAGAGAACAACAGGAAGCACATTGTATACTGGGAACTTTATACAAAGTAGATGATGCTACTTAAAGAAAATGTACTTCTCAAGTGTAACAAGACGCTTCAGTCCCTAGGTTTGTGCTCAGCTCCAGCTTTATTATGTTCTGCACCTGCTATTTTGGGGATTATAATTCCTTGTAGATACATTTTTTTCTAATCCCCACTTAGTTCTAATCTTGGTAAAGCGGCTTATGAACACTCTAAATATTGCTTTAGCCCTCCAATTTCTCCTAGAGAATATAAAGTTGCTTCATACAGCGTTTAAAAACATTCTTGTTATACGCTCATGCATGCATAATTTGTTTCCTTAGCAGACAATGGCTTTTTAAAAGCAATAGTGAAAGTATCATAGTAGTGATGTTAATTTGTCTATTGCTGGTTTCCAGAGATGGCAGTAGCAGGAAATAAATTTCCTTTATAAACTCAGTTTTGAATAGTTGAGTTTTTTTGTCATCTAGTGATTCTAAAGTCTGTAAAAATGCTGTGGTGGCTCATGCCTGTAATCCCAGCATTTAGGAGGCTGAGGTAGAAGGATCACCCCAAATTCTAAGCCAACCTAGCCACAACATGAGTTAAAGGTCAGCCTGGGTTAGAGGGAGACCCTGAATAAATATACAGAATATGTTCTAACTTTGTATATGTTTGTTTGCTTGCTCTCTCTCGCTCTCTCGCTCTCTCTCTCTCTTCTTTTTTTCTCTTTTGAGACATGATAGTCTTATGTAGCCCTGGCTGACCTGGAACTCACTCTGTAGACCAGGCTGGCCTTGAACTCACAGAGATCCATATCAATAAATTGATGTTAGAGTGATGCCTAGATTATCATAGTATTTTTAACCTTGAACATAAAAAGGATTAAAAGCATTGATTATCAGCCAGGGGATGGTGGCCTTTAATCCCAGCACAGGAGGCCGAAGCAGGAGGATCTCTGTGAGTTGGAGGCCAGCCTGGTCTATAGAGTGAGTTCCAGGATGATCACATTTGTTGAGTGCCTTGTGAGAGTCTTTGTTCAAGGTTTAAGTCAACATTTCATAAGCCTATAAAACAAACAGTGTTCTAGTACGGCAAATTAAGCTGACACTGTGGATAGTTAGGAGATAATAGATGTTCACAAGCTAAGTAGTAACAGCTTCCATGTGTGTCTTAGCCATTTCTCTCTGGTCTCTTTTTTTGTTTTTGTTTTTTTATTTTATTTATTTATTTTGTTTTTTTGAGACAGGGTTTTTCTGTGTAGCTTTGGTGCCTGTCCTGGATCTTGCTCTGTAGATCAGGCTAGCCTTGAACTCACAGAGATCCACCTGGCTCTGCTTCCTGAGTGCTGGGATTAAAGGCACACACCACCACTGCCCGGCTGGTCTCTCTTTAGTTAAGAGTGGTTAGCTGTTTTTTGAAGAGGTAATATTTATTAAATCGTAGACTTCATGAACAATGCTTGAAGGCCAATTGTTCCACTAACTGGGTCGCCAGAAAGGAAAATGAAAGTAAGTATTTTATAAGAATACTGGAAAATAAGCCAATAGGGTTTTTGCTTTGTTTTGTTTTGTAAGATGCATATGTGGGTTGTTCTCCATTTCCCCCAACCCCTTTCATTGCTGGAGATAAATCTCATGGCCTTAGACATGCTGGTCAAGCACTGTATCTCTGAGTTACATCTCCAGCCCATGATTAGCCGCTTGCCACCAAGCGTGAGGACTTCAGTTAGATCTTTGGCACCTCATGGTGGAAGGAGAGAGCTGACTTTTGAACGAGGTCTTCTGACCTCCATGTACATACTGTTGCACATGTGTGCCCCAAAAATAAATGTGTAAGAAGAGAGATGCACTAATCACAAAAGGGGGAAAAAAGCATGCTGGACTCATGTAGCACTTTATAAAGGTCTAGATCCAGTGAAGGGAAATTTGAGTTTGTCCAGGGTAGAGAATAGCAGCTGTCGGGTGGTGGTGGAGGGTGCCTTTAATCCCAGAACTCATGGGGCAGAAGCAAACGGACCTCTGTGAGTTCGAGGCCAGCCTGGTCTAGAAAACAAGTTCCAAAGCTACACAGAGAAACCTTGTCTCAAAAAACCAAAAAAAGAAAAGAAAAGAAAAGCGCCCAAGAGTAGGTTTCCTTATTGCATACTAGTGAGGACTTCCAGAAGCCTGCCAAATTCAAACTTTTACCTTCAGTCCCTAAAAAGTTTAAATGAAACACAGAACTTAAGATACACAAGGTAAATTATGAAATAAATTATAGCGTAGAAGTTATTTGTTTTTTTAAATTCTTAGAATATGAACATTGTTTTGTCTGAGCTGCTGGAGAGTGTGTCCAGGGGTTAAGAGCACTTTCAGTTTTTCCAGAGGACCTGAGTTCAGTTCCCAACATCCCCATCAGGTGAGTTGTGACCACCTGTAACTTCAGCTCCAGGGTAACCTACACCATCTTCTGGACTTGTGTGCATCCCACATACATGTGCATGCACACAACACACACACACACACACACACACACACACACACACACACACACACACACACACCCCTTACAGTATTTTCTATAGCCAGGGCCTCTAACAGCTGTTTTTTGTACTGAAGTTGGTTAAAAATATGCAGTAGTTTGCCTTTCTGCTTATCAGTATGTATTTGGGCTACAATTGGAATAATTATCATAAATAATACTGGCAGCAAATAATTTTCCTAACTACTTTATTGAAACTTCTAAGTGCATGTCATAGTTTTTCAGATTATTTGCCTATGTGAGAATTTGCCTGCTTACTGCCTCCAATCTTCATTGTATTTTATTTCATTTTATTTTTTGGTCTTTTGAGATAGGATCCTGCCATGTAGTCCAGGCTGACCTGGAACTCGACTTGTTGACAGATAGCCCTTGAACTTGTGGTGATGTGAGATAATAGGATTGCATTACCATGGCTAGCGTCTATCTTCTAATAGAGAACAAAAACCATATGTGATTCTCTTTTTCTGCCTAGAGTAACTATATTGACTCAAGATAAAAGAATGCCTTGAAAGTTACGGTGGTTTGCCAGGAGGCAGACACAGGCAGTTTGAGGTCAGCCTAGTTTACCAGTGAGCTTCAGGCTAGCCTAGGCTACATAGTGAGACACAGTCTCCTCCCCTAAACCAAAAAAACAGTTACAGTGGTTTGAGTTTACAAAGTACATTTTGCATCTAAGTTATTTGATTTTCACAACTATGTGTGGCAAAAAAGATCTGTCAGCTAATTTGATGGAACCATGGATGGAATCTGTGTTAAAATTACTGGAGTAAATTGAGACTGCTTTGAAATTCACTTATGAATGAGAAGTATGAATAAACCTAAGAATAGAAAAGAAGGACAGTATTTTAAATAGCTGAGGTGACCATCAGTAGGGGTTATTTAATCTTCAGACGTTCTCCCCATCTTCCATGACTATAAACAACACATTCCAGATGAAAGAGTATGCTTTGTAAGATGCAGTTGAATAGGACGAAAAAGAGCCTTTTTACTAAGTTCTGTCTGTCTCCATGTTAGGAAAGGTAAACAAAAGGTTGCTGGGTAGCATCTCGGCTTACTCATGCTGTCCTTGGTTGTGAAGAAGGAAACTGGCTCTTCGTTCTCTGGCTTCTGTGCTTGTGTTCTACAGATTGCTCTTCAGAATAAATACCTACTTATATGGGGATTACATAAACTTAGATTGGTGTTAAAATCATATCACCACTTTCATGCTACTTTTTAAAAATACCTTTTTTTTTTTTTTTTTGCATGTGGTATCTGGTGATCAGAGAACATCTCATAGGAGTCAGTCCCTGTAGATTCCAGGGGTCTAATTCAGTCCCTCAGGCCTGGCAGCAAGTGCCCTTTCTGAGTGGTCTACCCCACTGGCCCCTCACTGTACTTTTTAAGGCTTTAATCTGTGTTGTTGTAGAAGGTATTTGACGCTAGTTCTATGAATTTGGATATTAGCTAATATATGGGGGCATAATATATTTGTGAATTAACCCTTCATATCCTTTAGTCATTTTTCCTCTTTGTTCCTCCTTACTCAGATTTTTAGGAGTTATAAGAACTTTAGGAAATAATACTCTAATGCGGATTAGAGTTTTTATATTACTGAGTTAACTTGTGCTACTGTTACAGTAAAAAACTATATACTAGGAAATAGGTAGCTGTTCTTTAACCCTTTCTTGCTGTCTTCACCTGGTGAACATTATTAGATTTCCATATCTCTTTTATTCTGCAAGTCTTTTCCTTCAGAATCATGATTTTTACAGCCCATTTAAAAGCCCCAAAATAAACTTCAAACGGGATCACTCCACTTTTAGTTAACAAGGTGATGACTCTAGTAGTTGTTTTTTTTTTTGTTGTTGTTGTTGTTTTTCTTTTTGGTTGTTGTTGTGTAGCTTAGAATAGAATGTTCTTACTATGTAACCCAGGATGGCCTGAACTTGTGACAATATTCCTGCCCCCAAGTCCTGGAATTAAAGGTGTGAGCCACTAAACTGAGCTCCTACCTATTACCTTTATACATACTTATGTTGTCAGAAAACAGAATCCTTTGAGCATTTGAAGGAACACAGTTTTACATTTGAATGATATTCATTGTGAAGTACTAATTGATGTGGAGCATAATTACAAGTATTCTGTAGTTGGTAACTCACAGACTAGGTGGAATTCAAATGGAAGATAAATAAAATGGTTATTTTCTATTTTATATTATTAATTATTATTACTATTACTATTATTAATGAAGACAGGGTCCCATTGTGTAGTCCTAGTTGGCCTGGAACTTGCTATGTAGACCAGACTAGCCTTGAGCACACAGAGATCTACTTGCCTTTGTTTCCTGAGTGCTGGAATTATGGGTATGTGCTGCCACACCTGACTTTTTTTTTTTTTTAATTATTTTATGTGTATTAGTGTTTTACCTGCATGTACATCTATGTACCATGTGTGCACCTAAAACCCACAGAGGTCAAGAGAGCGCCTTGAGTCCTCTGCAACTGGAGTCCTCTAGAAGAGCAGCTAGTGCTCTTAACTGCTGTGTCGTCTCTCTAGCTTCTTATTTTTTGTTTTTTGAGGCATAGTCTCTAGACCAGGGTGGCTTTAAGCCGTATGAATGTAGCAAGGGGTGATCTTGAACTTAAAATCTTCTTGCCTATACTTTAAAAGTACTGGTTGGTTTTTGCAAAACTTAATATCTAGCAGATGGAGAAAAAGTACTTAAAAGAAGTATCCAAAACTATTAAGAATCTAGAGGTATTTTTGAAGTTGTGCTGTAGATTTTATTGGTGAATCTGATAGGGGCTGTGGGGTTTGGTCTCTCTAAAGGACCAAGAAACACTAACTTACTTTGAAATGTTACTGCTGTTTACTTGTTTTGAGGTTTTTTTTTTTTTTTTAAGATTTATTTATTTATTTATTTATTTATTTATTTATTATGTATACAGTGTCCTGCCTACATGTATGCCTACAGGCCAGAAGAGGGCACCAGATCTCATTACAGATGGTTGTGAACCACCATGTGGTTGCTGGGAATTGAACTCAGGACCTTTGGAAGAGCAGCCAGTGCTCTTAACCACTGAGCCATCTCTCCTTTTTTTTTTTTTTTTTTTTTTTTTGGTTTTTCAAGACAGGGTTTCTCTGTGTAGCTTTGCGCCTTTCCTGGAACTTGCTTTGTAGACCAGGCTGGCCTCGAACTCACAGAGATCCGCCTGCCTCTGCCTCCCGAGTGCTGGGATTAAAGGCGTGCACCACCACCGCCCGGCTTGTTTTGAGTTTTTGAGACAAGGTCTCACACTATAACCTTGGCTGGCCTGGAGCTCACTGTGTAGAAAAGACATTGGTCTCATTCATAGATGGATGGATGGATGGATGGATGGATGGATGGATGGATGGATGGATGGATGACGTGTGTGTGTGTGTGTGTGTGTGTGTGTGTGTGTGTGTGTGTGTTGTATTTTTTTTGTTTTTTGTTTTTGTTTTTGTTTTTGTTTTTGGAGACAGGGTTTCTCTGTATAGCTTTGTGCCTTTCCTGGAACTCACTTTGTAGCAACTCACTTTGTAGCCCAGGCTGGCCTCAAACTCAACAGAGATCCACCTGCCTCTGCCTCCCAAGTGCTGGGATCAAAGGCACGCGCCACCACCACCCGGCCTGTATTGGTTTTTCATGACAGGGTTCTCAGTGTAGCCTTGGCTGTCCTGGAACTCTTTGTAAACCAGGCTGGCCGTGAACTCAGAGATCTTCCTGCCTCTGCCTCCTGAGTGCTGGGATCAAAGGCATGTGAGTGCCACAGTGCCTGGCTCAAGTCTGGTCTCTTACATTAAAAGTTTATATTTTTATATTCCTCCTTCTCCTGGGTTTATAAACTGTGTCGTTGTGCATGGTTTCAGATTATACACACACACACACACACACACACACACACACACACACACACACACACAGTCTAGCCATGTAACTCTGGTTGGCCTGGAAACAATACATTTTGTGTCACTATATATTAAGAAATGGTTTATTTTAAAAAATAAAACCAAGCCAGATACAGTGGCATATTCCTGGACTCCCAGTATTTAGCAGGAGGGTATAGGAGAATTACTTGTTTGAGGTCAGCTCTGGCTCTTTTGGAACTCACTCTGTAGACCACGCTGGTCTTGAACTCAAAGATCTACCTGCCTCTGCCTCCTGAGTGGTAGGATTAAAGGCGGGTGCCACCACCACACTTGGTGGCTTTTAAATCTTAATTGTTCCAGTCAGAAGAGTTAACAGTAGTAACATAACACTACTACTTTGAATCAGTTTACAGTGTATGTTACTTTAAATGTCCAGGCATCCTGAAATCTTTTATGTAGTCTGTGAGGTGTGAGTGAGAGTCAGAAACGGTGAGGAGAAGATTAGGCCTAAAGTAAGGCCTAACCAATTCAACTTTGCTATGAAGTCATGGAAGTGACAGTTTTAATCTGCAGTAGTAGTCTTGATGTAGGCTTATAAATAATAATTGGGTCAAGGTGGGAATGACCTGGTATGTGAATCACAAGTGGCTTACTGCTTCCTTTAACTGCTCTTGTAAGTCTACAAAGAGCTCTTGTAAGCTCTTTGTAACTTGATAAAGATGATGGGAAAAGGAAAAGATATATTCTTGACCACAGGCTTGCTTTGCTTATACTGGAGCAACAGTGATTATCATAAACTTCAGGTTTTTTAAATTTACATTTATTTAATATTTTAAGTTCTTTGGCAATTTCATAAATGTCTATAATGTGTCTTGAACATTCTACCCTGTCTCACTAATTTTTTTTTTCTTTTGGTTTTTCGAGACAGGGTTTCTCTGTGTAGCTTTGGAGCCTGTCCTGGAACTCACTGTGTAGCCCAGGCTGCCTCGAACTCACAGAGATCCACCTGCCTCTGCCTCCCGAGTGCTGGGATCAAAGGCGTGCACCACCACCACCTGGCCTACCTCACTATTTAGTGTTGGAGATTGAACGAGGACCTCGTGCTTGCTAGACAAGTGCCCTGCTTCTGAACCACACCCTCATCTCTCTAGTAGTGTGTGTGTGTGTGTGTATGTGTATGTGTGTGTGTGTACACCACAAGAGGATAGAAGGAGCTTGTGGTGGTTAGCACACTCCTTTATTCCCAGCACTCAGGAGGCAGAGGCAGGTGATCTCTGTGAGTTCAAGGCCAGCCTGGTCTACGAGGGAGTTTTAGGACAGCCAGGGCTACACAGTAAAACCCTCTCAAAAAAAAAAAAAAAGAAAGAAAAAAGAAAAAAGAAAGAAAGAAAAGAAAAGAGAAGAAAAAGATAGAGGTGGACTTGGGTGCCTCCTTTGCTTTCCACTGTGTATCTCTCTTTTTTTTTTTTTTTTTTTTTTTTTTTTTTTTTTTTTTTTTTTTTTTTTTTTGAGACAGGGTTTCTCTGTGTAGCTTTGTACCTTTCCTGGAACTCGCTCTGTAGACCAGGCTGGTCTCGAACTCACAGAGATCCACCTACCTCTGCCTCCCGAGTGCTGGGATCAAAGGCGTGCTCCACCACCGCCCGGCTCCACTGTGTATCTTGAGACAGGTTTTTCTCATTGACGTTGGAAAGACTGACTGCAGCCTACCATCACCTCAGCCTTTTACTGGTGGGATTGTCAGCATATATCACTATTGGAATCATTCTGGAATAAGCACTCAGATACCCATGAGAGTGGAAACGAGGAGATGTCATCAGTGGACCAAAGTCAGGACAGCTCCTGAAAGGCTTGGTCCTGGGTCCAGTTTGCATTCTTAGTTTGTACTCTAAAACTACAAGGTGGGGCAGGCAGGCAAGCGAGATTTTACAGAAGCGTATGAGGCAGTCAGCAGGTTGATAAAGGCAGCAGCTGATTGATTCAGCTGTTTCTCTAGGTCATTCTGTTCCAGATAGCAAATGAAGTCATGTTGGCAAAATGCACAGTATAAGCTGTGCTTTAAGTAAGTAAATCACTAAATTAATCAATAAACCAGCATCAAATAATTGGTCTTTTTACCGTATTCTACTTCATTCCTTCCTTTCACCTTCACAACACCTCATGAATCTATCTTGAAGTGATGGGTTGGCATATGAACCATATTGTACTCCATTGGCTCTCATTTGGACCTCTAGCCTAATCCTTTCTAACAATGTTTTGGCATTTTCTTGTACCATTCCTGACTGATTGCATAAACACCGTACTTAAGGCCTTGCATATGCCCCCTTCTCAGTGGGAATCAAGTCTAATCCTCTGTGGTTTTGGAGGACTATTGCTGCCAATGACTTCACATGGTTCTGAAGAGTGACTATGTTTTCCTGAACAGTAGTTATGTTTTTCGTGATCTAAGTAGAGAGCTACCTATTTTGAACTTATTAGTAGATGCCTATTGCAGTGGCATTGGTGGTCATGGGCCCTGTCAGAGCCATTCCTAACAGGATGGGTAGAAAAGTACAGTTTTCATATTTCTTGACTCTAAGGGATGTAAGTATTGTTGGACCTCACTTCCTGGGAGCACATCTACCTTGGGGCCCAAGAATACCAGTTTGCAGCTGTCTGCTGAAGCAGGTGAAGTGTGTTCCATTAGCAGCTACTGCTCTTTTAACTAGTCTGGTACAGCCCTTTTAATCCCCCCCCCCCCACGGGGTCTCTCTGTATAGCCCTGGCTGTCCTGGAACTCTCCCTGTAAACCCGGATGACTACAGAGAGTTTGAGGCCATCCTGGTCTCGAGTTGCCTCTGCCTCCCGATGCTGGGATTAAAGGTGTGTGCCACCACTGCCTGGCTTTAATTTTCTGTACATTGGTCTTTTCCTGTGACCTGAACACCTAGGTGGCCCAGTTAAACATTCCCCCTTTGTGTTGGTTATTCATTCTTACTCCAGTATAAGTAACCCAGCTTGCAGGTAAGCAAACCCCGCCATCCTGACCTGGGTTAAGGAGCTCGTGACTGTATTTACTAAAGCCAGAGTTTTGAGACATGGCTTTCTCACATGAAAAGTTTCTCTGTGGTCAGTCTCCATATTATTCCTTTTTTCCATTAAGGCCCCGTTCCAGCCCTAACTCCTTGTCCCTCTGTGGGGCAAGGTCCCCTTTGTGGGAAAGTCCACACGTGACCAGTATTTAAGACTACTAGGTTCCCCATAATCTTTTTTTGGTCCTCTAAAAAGTCATCCGTGTTAGACCCCAAAGTTTAGGGTCTCGAGTGGGCGCCCTATGAACCCAGACTCCGATCCAGTTGATGCAACAGCAAGAGGTGTTTATTAATGTGGCTGTACAGTCGGGCAAACTCAGCTCCAGAGAGCAAGAATCGTGCCTCCCCATAGTCACATGGGGGCTTTTAAAGGAAAAACCCACAAAAGCCATAAGATTACAATTCCCATACAATTTCGTTTCACAAGATCATGGTTTGATCACAGAGTGGGTACAGTCACATCTGCATGTACATTCTTCCCCAAACCTCAAGGGGAGTGGAGTTTACACAAAGGTCACAGTGGTCCTTCCTGGAACACCTGCAACTATCCCAGTCACAGTTGAGCACATCTCTTAACAGAAATCTTTTTACATTGTTACATTGTTGCAGGAGTGGTTGAATAATGATTGAGTCAGCTTGCCCTTGGAACTAGATTTTCTTTTTAGTTCCTTATTCTCCTGGGGCTTGGGGGGTGTAAGCCTGAAGGGTTAGGGTCTATCAATCCATAGGCTGTCACTATCTGGGGCCATCACCAAAGAGAATCATAGTTTGTTTTCCTGTGTAGGCAGTTCCCTCACAGCATGATGAGCTTTGAAGGATGACCCACGACTGGCCTGTTTCCAAGTAGCATCACCTGAAGGAGATAAGGTTGAATCCCTCTGTGGGACATTTAGTTATATTGATGGGTGTCCAGGAATTGGAGTTGCTCTGGAACAAAGTTGCTCTCCAGACTAATTTATGTGACAGGGTACTAGCTCCAGTGTACATCCATGCACTTGGGGAGGACATCAGGAGACAGAGTAGGAGCTGAGCCATTGTTCCCATTCTGAGGTATTTTTGAAATGGTCAATTTCAGAGGCTAGTCTGGGTCTGGGACTCTCATGGTTGACTCCTAGCTGGGGTCCACAGCAGCCTTGGTGTGGGTGCAGTGTACCCTACAACCGCTGGTGACACCTGCAGCTTTAAGAGCTGAGGGAGTGGTGAGGATTGAGCAATTTTTTTTATGTGCAGTGTCAGCCAAGTCTTCCGAGAACTGCTGGAGGCAGGCATGTCCGTGCTCTTGGAAGTCCTGAGTCCTTTGAGGGCAGAGGAGGTGGGCAGCCCATCAAAGGAGAGTCACTGCATTTACAGTGTGTGCAGTACACCCTAGACAGCGCAAGAGGCAGACTTTCTGGCCAAGGGAGGCTGTTTCTTGGCAGTGCTTGGCCAGTGTTGTTATAAAGGTTCTGTTCACTCTCACAACTCAGCCTGATGATGGGGGGTGGTACCCCGTGTGCATCGTTCACGCTAATCTTCTGTGCAAGTAGGAGAAGCTTACACTGAAGAGTTCACACCATAAACAGCACATAGTGGTACCCTTCGCTGGGTTGAAGGTCAGGAAAGTCCACTCCTAGATGTTCGGATGGGTAGGACCCTTCTTTTTGTGCCAGTGTGGGAACCTCGGGTCCCTCCCTGGGATTGTTCCGAGCACATTGTAGACATGCTGTGCTGGCTTGTTGGGTCAGTGTTGGCATCTCAGAACTGCCAGAATACCTCTGCAGCAATTCTTACAGGGCAGTTTTTCTAGATGGGTTGCTTCATGAACTTGTCGGACTAGACTGGGAGCTGTCATCGCTGGATTTATTACATTTTTGTCTGAGGTAATTGGCCAGTCCTGATTTTTAGCAGCTCTTTCATCAATTGTTCTTTTCCTTTCTCTGGCTTCTATGAATGACCTCTGGTCTACCTGAGTGTAAACATATCTTCTGGGGTGGGTGTAATGGAGGGGACTGTGGGGCCATCTTCACAGGGGGCAGTCTGGTCTGCCAGTTGGTTTCCCCTTGGTTTCACTCAGCCTTGACTCTTTATGTAAGTCTGGCAGTGACCGATGCTACAGTCATGGGCCCACACAGCTTCTAGGAGCTGGATGATTTTGTCTCTGTTTTTAATTTCTTTGCCCTCTTAGGCAGGTAGTCCCCTTTCTTGATATATTGCTGCTTTGAGTCTCTTGATGTGAGGAGCTGTTCCCCGTTAGAGGCTTCAGCTCCCATCGGTAAAAGGTTCCTCGTCTGAATTAGAGAGCGTCTTGTCCTTTAAGTCCGGCAGCGAGGAGAAAATCTCTTATAATTTTTGGAGGGGCTTTCCCTCCTAACAGAGCTACTATCTTCTTAGATAAGAGGAGGGCCTGGCATTTCCCTCAGTGCTAGATCAGGTACCATTGGACAGATGAGATCAGATGGTCTTGGTTCTTTGGCACTATGTGGTGGTGCGGGTTGGTAGTTTGAGCCAGTAGGGAGGCAGCCTCATGGGCCTCCCTCTGGGGAAGCTAATGGGCATGCTTCCTTAGTGTCTTTAGGCTTACCAGTCTTTGAAGGACTATACAGGCTCTCTGTGAACTTTGCTGTAATCTCCAATTTTTCTTTTAGATTTTTTGATACTGTTCCATAGTATGTGTACTTACATTTCCACCAACAATATGTAAAGATTCCTCTCTGCTTTTTCTAAACAGACCTTCTACTGCAGTTTATTTGATTTTATGTACCCTCTCCCCTTATCTGCCATTTTAAAAGTACACTTGTTATCAAAGCTAAAGTATATTTATTTTTTAAACTTTTATTTTATTTTTATTAGTGTGTGTGTGTGTGTGTGTGTGTGTGTGTGTGTGCATGCATGTGTGTACATACACATGCCACAGTACACATGTTGAGGCCAGAAGACAACTTTGTGGAGTCAGGTCACTCCTTCTATCTTTACATAGGCCCTAGGGTTCTGACTTAAGTGCCAGGCTTTCAAGGCCAAGTCCTTTACCCACCAACCCATTTTGCTGGCCCAAGTGTGTGTTATTGTGTGTATGTATGTAAGAATTCAGGTAAAATGACAGTAAGTTTTATCCAGGAACAAACTGTATTTAGAATGTACAAGGATTATTCCTAAGTGGTATGATACGTTGAAAAGATGGACTATAATCATATGCTGTGGTGGAGAATAGGTGACAAGACAAATGGCCAGGCCTGCAAAGATGGCTCAGTGGTTGAGAGGAGCACTTGCTCCTGCAGAGGCCCTGGCTTCAGTTCCCAGTTCTCACATGGCTGCTAACACCCGTGTGCAACTCCAGCCCTGCAGGCTCGGATTTCTGGTCTCTGCACGAAAGTGGCGCACAAACACACCTGCAGGCAAGACAGTCACACATGAAAGAAATACTCTCGGAGCCGGGCAGGGCGGTGCACACCTTCAGTTGAAGCATTCAGAAGGCTGAGGTTGGCTGATCCCTGTGAATTCAAGTCTAGCCTGGTCTGCATAGCAAGTTCTAGATCAGCCAGGGCTACACAGTGAGATCCTGTCCCAAACAAATAAATAAATAGTCTTTTTTTTTAAATTGAAATCTCTTAAGTAATTTAAATGGTACACAAAGTAGCATAATGAATGTAAGGATGAACATTTCAAATTCAGTTGAAGCTATGTATACACCTCATAGATGTTTTCTTACTGCCATCTCTGCACGTATTTCCCAACAGTGGCTTGTCTTTTCTTCTAGCTCTCTGTGAACGTCTTTTTTAAAATGTATCCCAAGTATTATTTCTGTCATGAAACCTGGACCCTTTCCCCCTTGATTCTGTTGTACATTGTATATAGCAGTTAAGAGTATCTACCTAGGGAATTGTTAAAATTGCAAACATGACCTAGAAGTTTACTTTGAAAATTGTTTTTCCATTTATTTACTTGTTTATTTCTTTATTTTGAGCCGATTTCACTATGTAACCCTGCTTAGATGGCCTGGACTTGATATGTAGACAGGCTGGCTTTAAACTTAAGAAATCTACCTGCCTCTGTCTTCAAAGTGCTGGGATTTATTTGAAATTTGCTGAAAATTTTACTTCAGTTCTGCTTTGTATGCAGAACAGATTTGATAAAATTAGATTGAAAGTCTAACAAAAGAGTCATTTTAAGCAGGTTAGTCTGGTAGTGTTATGTAGCAAGTCTGTGAGGCGGTAAGGAATTGCTAACACAGTTGGATTGATTTTTTCCTCCTCATTACTCTGGATTGGTGGTATTTTACCTTCAGGAGCTTACTAGTTTGTAAAAGGAGAAAGGGTATTATAAGAGTTGTTTTTAGGATTTGAAGGTTGCGTCTGACCTCTTTTGGAATCTCTTAAGCTTTTCCCACTGTCAATGGAGAAATTACTGTAGTTGATACTAGATACTTTGAGTGTTGGTAATTTTTCTTCAGCTTCCATTGCCAAGAATGGAGGGAAGCTACCATTTTCTCTCGAGCTGTTGCAGCCCTCCCTCTACTGGCTTTGGGAGGTTGCAGAGATTTTAGAACCCTTTAGGGCAAGAGGAGCTTGGTAACTCCGCTCACTTCAGCAAGTCATACCAAATCCTCTTGATTGCTGACTAGTATTTTTTTTAATTTTTTAAAAAAATATTTATTATGTGTACGATGTTCTGCCTGCAGGCCAGAAGAGGGCGCCAGATCTCATTACAGATGGTTGTCAACTGCCATGTGGTTGCTGGGAATTGAACTCAGGACCTCTGGAAGAACAACTAGTGCTCTTAACCTCTGAGCCATCTCTCCAGCCCTAATTTTTTTTTAAATTTTTTTCTTTTGAGACAGGGTTTCTCTGGGTAACAGCCCTGGTCATCCTTGAACTCACTTTGTAGACAAGGCTGGCCTCCAAGTCCCAGAGATCCACCTGCCTCTGCCTCCCAAATGTTGGGACTAAAGGTATGTACCCTACGCCTGGCCTCTGACATTTCTAGGCTATGCACTCTGGCAGCAAACTTAAGTCTTTCTGCCTCTTCTACAATGATCTCTGAGCCATTGTACTTATCTTCTAATAGAATTAAATAAGAAGCCAAAGAGAAGACTCAGTGGTTAAGAGCAGGCATCACTCTTCCAGAGAATCCAAGTATCCATGCCATGCAACTCAGAACCATCAAAAACTCCAGCTCCAGGGGGATTCAATGCCTTGGACTCTGTGGGAACCTATACTCATGTGCACATCTCCACACTGACAAAAACATATACATATTACTAAAGATAATCCTTTCTGTCTATACAATGAAGAATATAAAATGAAGAATTTCCATCTGGGCTGGAATGTCATCTTTAAATTATTTTCAGTTCTTCAATTCTTTTTAATTTATTGCTGGAACTAGAAGTTCAGCTGTCACTGTAGCCCACTTGATTTAATTATATTTTGAGACATTGTCCTCAGAAAGATTTTATGTGTGCCATTATCTTCTTGGTCTTTTTGAGACAAAGTCTCACTCTGTAGCCTTGGCTGACCTGAACTCGCCATGTAGACCAGGCTGGCCTTTCATCGATCCCTGCCTGTCTCTTCTTCCTGAGTGCTACTAGGATTAAAGGCATGCGCTGCCATGCCCAGCCTGTGCCTGTGTCTTGACATATTTGCTCTGAAAGTTTAAGTTTCAAGTCTTATATAAAGTCTTCAACCCATTTTGAATGGACGTATGTTAGAATGACAGGTAGGAATCTGGTTTCATTTCTCTCTACATGTAGAAATGTCCCTGTTTCTGAGGACCGTTTGTTGCAGAGGTTGTTTGTTATCGTCACATACCCCTAGTGTGTCTTTTGGACACCTTTGTTGAAGTCAAGTGGCTGTTGCTGCGTGGGTCTCTTTGCCTTCTGTTGCGTGAGTGTCCAGGTCTGGTTGTGCCTGTGCCTGACTGTAGGCGCTGCTCTGACTGGCATATCTGAGGCAGCACCTGTGGTAGGTCCGGTTTGCACCAGCCGTGCTCCTGCTGCCTAAGGTGGTTTTGGCTACTCCGTGTCCCTCTTGTACCAGGTTCCTCGGGACTTTTTTGGATTTTGTCAAAAGCTTTTTCCATATCTATGTCCATGTGATTTCTGTCCTTGAATCCATGTGCTGTATTTTTTTTAAGATTTATTTATTTATTATGTATACAGCATGTTTGCCTGCAGGCCAGAAGAGGGCGCCAGATCTCATTACAAATGGTTGTGAGCCACCATGTGGTTGCTGGGAATTGAACTCAGGACCTCTGGAAGAGCAGTCAGTGCTCTTAACCGCTGAGCCATCTCTCCAGCCCTCCATATGCTGTATTAACATTTACTGATTATATGTTGAATTATACCTGCATCTCCGAAATGCTACCCACTTTATCATTGTGAAACACACACACACACACTTTAATTGGTGAATTGGTGGGACTGGAGAGATGACCCAGTGGTTTAAAACACTGACAGCTCTTTTAGTGGATCCAGGAGAGGTTTCCAGCACTCACATGGTGGCTTACAACCATCCAAAACTCCTGTTCCAGGGAATCTGACTCTCTCTTCTGACCTCAGCAGGCATCAGACATACACATGGTATCCAGGCATACATTTAGGCAAAATACTCATACACATAAGTAAATAAATCTTTTTTGGAAAAGGTGTGTGTGTGTGTGTGTATGTGTGTATACACAGGTGCTCATGAGCCACAACACATATTGAGGTAGGAGTGTGTGTGTGTATGTGTGTGTGTGTGTGTGTGTGTATACACAGGTGCTCATGAGCCACAACACATATTGAGGTAGGGGTGTGTGTGTGTGTGTGTGTGTGTGTGTGTGTGTACACAGGTGCTCATGAGCCACAGCACATATTGAGGTAGGGTGTGTGTATGTGTGTGTGTATGTATGTGTATGTGTACACGTACACAGGTGCTCATGAGCCACAACACATATTGAGGTAGGAGTGTGTGTGTGTGTACATGTACACAGGTGCTCATGAGCCACAACCACATGGTGTGTGTGTGTGTGTGTGTGTGTGTGTGTACACAGGTGCTTATGAGCCACAACACATATTGAGGTAGGTGTGTGTGTGTGTGTGTGTGTGTGTATGTATGTGTATATGTACATGTACACAGGTGCGCATGAGCCACAACACATATTGAGGTAGGGGTGTGTGTGTGTGTGTGTGTGTGTGTGTGTGTGTATGTATGTATGTGTATATGTACACGTACACAGGTGCGCATGAGCTACAACACATTGAGGTAGGGGTGTGTGTGTGTGTGTGTGTGTGTGTGTGTGTGTGTGTGTGTGTATGTACACGTACACAGGTGCGCATGAGCTACAACACATATTGAGGTAGACAAATTTGGGGTATTGCTTCTCTCCTGCCACCCTGTGGGATTCAGGAATTGAACTCAATTCATCAGGTCTGTGCACAAACCTGATGATCTTTTGTTCTTGAAATTGGTTTGCAAGTATTTTTTTAAAAATAATTTTGTATATATTTTCATTAGAGATTGAGCCATAGTTTTGATTTTAAATTTTGCATATATTTTTGTTAGAGATTGAGCCATAATTTTATTTGTTTGTTTGTTTGTTTTCTGTGTCTTCATCTGGTTTGTGTAACAAGATAGTATTGACTTTGTAAAAGGAGTTTGGTAGTGTTGCTTCATTTTCTATTTTATGGAATAGTTTCGAGAAGTGTTCTTTGAAGGTCTGGTGACATCTTCCACTGAATCCTGAGCATATATATTTATTTTTTGTCTTAAAATTCTATGTATGTGTATGTGTGTATCTGTGTGCGTTTATGTGCACTCAGGTGTCTGTGGAGGCCAGTGGTGTCGAATGTCCTGAAGCTAGAGTTACAGGAAGGTTTTGAGCCACTCAGCATGGGTGCTAGGAACTCAACTTACGTCCTCCATAAGAACAGTATGTGCGCTTAACCTCTGACTCACTTGACATCCCTGAGAGAATTTAAAAAAAAACAACTTATTAGAATTTATATATTTATTTGATGTGCATTGGTATTGGTGTTTTGCCTACATGATGCCATTAGGTTATTCACTAGCTTTCTTCTCTTTTTTAAAAACAAAAACAGGGTCTTGTTATGTAGCTTTGGCTATCCTGGAACTCACTATGTAGACCAGGCTGGTCTCAAACTCACAGAGATCCACCTGCCTCTGCCTCCTGGGTAGGCTAAAGGCGTGCACCACCATGTTTGGCACTTTGTGGTTTCTTTTCTTTCTCCCTCCCTCTCCCTCTCTTTTATTTTGTTTGTTTGAGACAGGGTTTCTCTGTTTAGCCCTGGCTGTCCTGGAACTCTCTATGTGGACTATGCTGGCCTCGAACTCACAAAGATCCACCTGCCTCTGCCTCCTGAGTGCTGGGATTAAAGGTGTGAGTCACTGCGCCTTGTCAGTGTGCTTTCTTAATGTAGGCCCTTACAGTTATAAGCTTCCTTCTTAGAATTACTTTTTTTGTATCTCATCATTTTTGGCATATTGTGTTTTCATTTGCATTCAGTTTTAGGAATTTAAAAAATTCTCCTTGATTTTTTTTTCAATCACCCATTCATCATTTAATACTGTTCAATCTCCATATGTATATGTACTATAGTCTGTCTTGCTGTTAGGACAATTTTATTCTGTTGTGACCAGATGTAATACACAGAATTATTTCACTTTTTTTGTATTTTTAAAGATATTCTTGGTGTCCTAATACATGATCTTTTTTAGAGAAAATTATGAGGGCTGTAAAGAAAAATGTGTATTATGCAGTGTTTAGATCAATTAATTAATGACACATGGTAGAGGTCAGAAGACACAACTTATGGGAATCACTTACTTCCTACTTCCAAACTCAGGTTATCAGGCCAAGGATGAAATATTCTGTAGATGTCTGGTAAATCCATTTGGTTTATGATGTAATTTAATCCACACGTTTCTTTTGTTCATTTTTTGCTGGGATGACCTGTTAATTGTTTCAAGTCATGTGTTGAAGTCACCTACTAGTCCTGTGCTGGCTTAGTCTGACCTTACATTTTTTGTTGTTGTTGTTTTGTTTTGTTTTTCGAGACAGGGTTTCTCTGTATAGCTTTGCACCTTTCCTGGAACTCACTCTGTAGCCCAGGCTGGCCTCGAACTCACAGAGATCCACCTGTCTCTGCCTCCCAAGTGCTGGGATTAAAGATGTGCGCCACCACCGCCCGGCTCTGACCTTACATCTTGTAGTATTTGTTTTATGAATTGGGTGCACTTGTGTTTGGTTGCATATGTCCTTGTCAATGCAGAAAACACATCTCTCACCTAAAGAGAATAAGAGATAGTTTTATTCTGGATCCATTTTGACCTCCCATGATCTCAGAATACAGATTTTAGGTTACCCCAAATTCCATGTTCCAACATGGATACAGTTTCATAGTTTTATGGGCTAAAGAAAATCATAAATCCAGGCAAATTAAGAATACATTGACAGGTACTTTAGAGAGATGGTTCCAGCAGGGTGGAGGAAGCTTTTCTATAAGACTTAGGTGTTGTATGATGACTTTCTTAGCTTTTGGGTTTGTGGAAGGTGCTGTCTGTCAAGTTCATGAATTTCAAAAGGTTTTTATCTGTCACATAACAGGATGTTAGTTCTGACAGGTGGGTAAAGAATAGCTATTCAGGGGACCAAAGCTAGCCCAAAGTAAGGTAATTAGCCTGTGGACCTGTAACATTCCAGCCTCTGCACATCACTGTAGTTCTGTCAGTCAGTCTTGGCAGACACAGCTGCTTTCCAGGAGTTTTCACTCACACTCTTGATGGATTGATCCCATTAATAGTGTAAAGTACCTTCTTTATTCTTGTTGTTAGCTCTGGTTCAAAGTCTGGATTTTGTCAGACATTGGAGCAGGGACACCTCCTGTCTCCTTCCATACTTGGTATGCCTTTTTGTCTTCACCTAAGGAGCTGTGTTTCCTAGAAGGAACACGTTAGAAAGATGGCCCTTCAAGCCATTCTGCTAGACTGTCTCTTGGCTGGGGCTTGATACCATGAGCTACCAGTGAGGTCTTTCCTGCCCTGAAACTTGAGGCAGAATCGACCCTTGCCCCCTTAAAAAAAAAAAAAAAAAACTGAAAAATGAACCATTTGTATTTTGTGTAACTATTGCTAAGTTTGGATTGAGTCTTTCATTTTATTGGTTATTACATTTCTGAAATGTAAAAATCTTTATTGTATGTATGAATATGGGTGTGTGCATGCCACACGGTGCACATGTGGAGATCAGAGAATAACTTTGGGAGTTGGTTCTCTCTATCTGTGGACTCTTAGCCTCGGTGGCAAGCACCTTTACCTGCTGGCTTAACCAGCAGCCCTGCTTGCTTGTTCAATATTGCATTTCTTAGTGTTTCCTTTCTTGCCTTTTATTGGTTATTTGTATATCTTGAACTACACCGTTATAATTGTTTAGAGTGCTTTTTTATCTCTTTGTATAGTTTGGTGGTTACTCTAGTGATTATGATTTACATTAAATCTGTAACTGTATTAAATGTTAAATATTTTTAGAATGTGTTATGATTTTCTTACATCTTTGGAAATTTTTTCTAAGTAAAAGTCTTAAGATAATATGTAAGCCAGGTGGTGGTGGTGCATGCCTTTAATCCCAGCACTTGGGAGGCAGAGCCAGGCAGATCTCCATGAGTTCAAGGCCAGCCTGGACTACAGAGTGAGATCCAGGACAGGCACCACAACTACACAGAGAAACCCTGTCTTGAAAAACAAAAAGCAAAAAACCCCAAAATTTGTAAATTGACACCCATTCCATTTAATATAACATTTATGCCTTGAAATTGTTTCCATTCCATTTAATATAACATTTATGCCTTGAAATTGTTTTTCAAAAAATACTCATAGTTAGGCGATGGTGGTGCAGGCCTTTAATCTCAGCACTCGGCAGGCAGAGGCAGACGGGATCTCTGTGTTTGAGGCCAGGCTGGTCTACAGAGCTAGTTCCAGGACAGCCAGGGCTACACAGAGAAACCCTGTCTTGAAAAGCAGAAACAAAAATAACAATAACAACAAACCCTCATGACACTCTTTTAGGCCATTAATAACTTGCCTTGATTTCATCCACAAAAGAGATAATGTTTTGATTTCATAGTCTCACGAGGTTGATGTCTGTTATGAAGCAGCTTCGTTTTGATTTGAATTGAAATATTTCTGCTTTTCTGGGACTTGTAACTCTAACTCCTTAAACATTACTCATGGCCAGCTTTGAGGAAAGTACTTAGTTTTAAATGCTTCTGTTCATATGGTAATACTCCGAGCCTTTGAATGGCCCCAAGGTACACCGTGCTTCTTATGTGTAATGCCAAAGCCTCTGTGGAAAGTTTATTTCCTCTTCTATAAAAGGAAAGATTTGAACTTTGACGATTTTTGAGGGTGTTTTTTGTTTTGGTTTGATGTGGTTGAGTTGGCTGTAACTACAACCTACATCCCCAGCCACTTGTTATTGACATTTTAAAAACTAATGTGTGTGTGTGTGTGTGTTGTGTATACCACAGCATGCATGTAGAGGTGTGTGTGTGTGTGTGTGTGTGTGTGTGTGTGTGTGTGTGTGTGTGTGTATGTATACCACAGCACGCATGTAGAGGCCAGAGGGCAGCTTATGGAAGTAATTCTCTCCACCTTACGAGTTTCAGTCTTTTGAATTCAGGTTATTATGCTTACCTGCTAAGCCATCTAACCAACCCTATTGACAGTATTTCTTGTTTAAATACTCTTTTAATTATCGAGTATGCTTCTAATTTCTGTTTTTATGGTTTGTATGATCGTTACTCTAATGATTGTAATTTACATTGGGTCAGGAACTAACTATATTTTAGTTGGGTTCTACACAGATCCATGTACTATGGTTTTCTTAGTTCAGTTCATTTCAGGTATTTTTAACCTTTTCCCCCTTTTCAAAATCAAATGAATTTTCAGGCACCAACAGAACAGTTTGAAATGTATAGCAGACTTTATTTGTACTACCAAAGTGTTTGAAGTTTAGTAGTTTACCTAAGCACCAAAATGTCAGGTTACTTAAGACTTGTGATATTCTGGAGATGTAGTGCATGAAGGAGTTGAAAGTAAGCTTGTCAGTCATGGTGTTTCTCAAGGTTGTGTAATACCTGTCTTCGCCAGGGACCTTAGTCTAGTGCACTGCTGTGCAGTGGAGCTTTTCCATAAGACTACAAATGTATGCCTTTACTGAATAATATAATAGCTACTGTAATTTTTGTCTGCTTTTTATTCATTTAAATAGCTGCATGTGGCTATGAGATCATCAGAGAACAAAAACACGTTTAGACTCATAGCTTCCTCTTTTCTATGTGAAACTTCTTTAGAATTTTTGCTACATCTCAACTTCAAGTTTGTCATAAGCCTAAGCTTCTGAAAAGGTCCTTGTTGGTCACAGACTAGGAGAGAGGTCGAAAGAAAACTGTGTATAAAGTGATGTTAGAGCCGGGCGGTGGTGGCGCTCGCCTTTAATCCCAGCACTCGGGAGGCAGAGGCAGGCGGATCTCTGTGAGTTCGAGGCCAGCCTTGGCTACCAAGTGAGTTCCAGGAAAGGCGCAAAGCTACGCAGAGAAACCCTGTTTCGAAAAACCAAAAAAAAAAAACAAAAAAAAAAAAAAAAAAAAAAAAAAAAAAAAAGTGATGTTAGAGCCCAGCACAAGTATCTGAGCAGATAGCTTGCTAAAGTTACAAGTGAAGGAAAGAAAGAAACTAATCCACAACTTTTATGCAGGTAGAGGTTAGTATAGGGAATTGGGTGTAAATTTCTGATGACACTTGTTGTGGTCTGAGTCTGAGGAGAAGTCTGTTTGAGGCTCCCACCTCTGGGTCCGTATTGGAATGAGAAACATTTGCCACTGTCCTCCACTGCTGCTGCTTGTGGGTATCTAGAAAGCTGTCCTTCCATTGACAGGCCACATAGACTTAAACAAGAGAACTTTAATAGACACTCAGATGATAAGTGAAAATGTAGGATATTTTCTGGAAAAAATTACAGAAACTGAGAAAATGAAATTGTATTAACTGTGGCACATAAACACTAAGTAGATTGCATTTTGTGCATATATAAATAACACTTGTATTTCTGTTCTTTCCAGATCCAGGATGAGAAGACTGATAGAAGAAGCAGCTAGCTGAACAGCTATAAAATGCCCAAATCTGGGTTCACAAAACCAGTTCAGAGTGAAAATTCTGACAGTGACAGCAATATGGTAGAGAGACCATATGGAAGAAAGGTACCAGATAGCTAAAGACTTTTCCACTCTTTGGAACCTGGATAAAAGACTCCCAATTTAGTGTTTTTAGTAATTACTCAGAACATATCACCTGGATATCTAATGTGTGGGCATATGCACATGTGAATGCAGGTGCCCTTGGAGTCCAGGAGTGGCAGTTAGGAGCCAACCAGTGTGGTGCTGGGAACCCAGCTCAGCTCCTCTCCACGCATAATGCTCTAACCACTAGACCATCTTGCCAGCCCCTAGATTTTCTCTAATAAGGGGCTGTCTTTGCACTGTCTGTGTAAATCTGGTTTTGTTAATTTTAAAAAAGATTGAAAATTTTTACTTAGGTAAATGTATGCCTCGTGTGTGGGTGCCCTTGGAGGCCAGAAGAGGGTATCAGCTAGCCTGGAGCTGGAATTACAGGCAGTTACAAGCTGTCACATGTAACAGTTTTAGAAATGAAACTTGGGTCCTCTGGAAGAGCAGGAATACATGTTTGTGGCTGCGGAGCTGTCTTTCCAGCCCCAGAATGTTATTTTCTAATGACATTGAATTTGATTTGACAATTTTAGGATTTTTATATTTCCTCAATCTACTGTTTTCTGTCTTGGGCTTTTTAAATATCAAATTTATTTATTTTAGACCTGTAAAATGGGTTGGATAGATCTTAATTTTATTTTTATGTTGTTGTATTAGTTGTATAGAACAGGCAATACCTGTTCCTTGAATTTCCTTGTTAAAATTCTTGTAAAATCATGGGAGGGTGCTTTTTTTTCTTTGTTGCTGTTACTATTTGTTGTCACAGCATATAGGTGTGGAGGTCAGAGGGCAATGTGTGGAGTCAGTTCTTTCCTTCTAGCATGTGTGTCCAAGGGTCACACTCAGGTCACCAGCCTCAGTCATAAGCACATTTACTGCTGAAGAATCTTGTCACCCCATATATGCTTTTGTAAACAAATCTTTGACCATAGATTTACTGTCTTGTGTGGTCAAGATATAGTCAGGCTTTCTTTCCTTTTCATTACCCCTTTTTCTGTTGTTGGTTTCTTTTTTTGAGACAGGTCTCTATGTAGCACTGGCTCTCTTGGAATACTCCATGTGGACCAGGCTGACCTGGAACTCAAATCCACCTGCCAAATACTAGGATTAAAGGCATACAGCACTACACTCGGTTTCATCTCAGTCTTTAAGTGATGCATATTTTCTAGGAAAATTATACATTATTCTAGGCCTTAAAGTTTTTATTGATGTTAATTAGAAATAATAGTCCTTTGTGACTTTATTATTCTCTTGACTTACATTTAAGCTCAGTTCCAATGATTATCATTTTCTTTTCTCTCTTCCTCTTCTCCTTCTCTCTTCTTTACATGTTTATTCATTGTAATACATCTAGATTATATTTAGATATATAACTTTGTTATAGTCAAGATATTTAGTGTTATTTAAATTTTCTGTTATTATGAAATATCTTGGGGAAATATTAGAATTAAGCCAGGTGTGGTGCCTCAAACCTGTAGTCTTAGTTCTTGGGAAGCTGAAGTAGGGGGATAACTGAGTTTGAGGCCAGCCTGGGCTATATAGTGAGATCTTATCTCAAAAATGTAGAGGGTTGAGGGATGTCTTAGTTAGGGTTACTATTAATGTCGTGAAACAAAAGCAACTTGGGAGGGAAGGGGGCATGATTCACTCACAGTTCTATATAACAGTTCGTTATCAAAAACACTGAGGACAGGAACCTGAAGGCAGGAGCTGATGTAGAGGTCATGGAGGGGTGCTGCTCACTGGCTTGCTCATCATGGCTCGTTCAGCCGCTTTCTTATAGAACCCAAGACCAGCAGCTCAGGGATTTTATCATCAGTCACTAATTAAGAAAATGCCTTATAGCTGGCTCTTAGGGAGGCATTTTCTCAGTTGAGGTTCTCTCCTTTTAGATGACTCTAGGTTTTGTTAAGTTGACATAAAACTAACCAGCACAAGGGAGATTTAATTGTTGAAGCTATGTATTAAGTCATTAAATAATTCATGGATTATAATGTATCTTTATATTTTAAAAATTCCTTAATAGGGGATTTAAAAAAATGTGTAGGTGGGGTGTGTATGTATGTGCATGCACTACCATGTGCCGTGCCTGAGGAGGTCAGAAGAGGACATTGGGTCCCTGGAAACTGGAGATAGAGACATGTGAGCTGCCATGTGCGCTGGGAACTGAACCCAGGTGCTCTGCAAGAGCAACAAGTGCTCTTGATTTCTGAGCCATCAGTCCAGCCCAAGGAATAAAGAGGATTTAATTTAAAATTCCCTATTGGTCAGCTAATATTGACATAATTTATTTCTCTTTGATTTCTTTTTTTAAATAGAGTAAAGACAAGATTGCGTCTTACAGCAAAACTTCAAAAACTGACCGAAGCGATATGGGCAAGGAAATGAAAGAGAAATCATCCATGAAACGTAAACTGCCTTTTACTATTAGCCCATCAAGAAATGAAGAGCGAGATTCAGACACAGGTAGAATAATTTATTTTCTGATAAACTCACCATATTCGTAACTGATTTCTTTCTGCTTTTCTGTACGCCACTCCTCTTGACATTTTGGTTCATAGAGAAATTCTAAGTATTTCAGATTTATCATGGGGGCAAAAGTATATGTTTATTATCATACTGTGGTTTCTAATAGATTAAAAAAATTCTATATTCCTTACTCTGAATATTTATTACAAATCTCTTAGTGCCTTCAGAACTTAGTTTTGGGGTTCATTTCACTAATGAAAATTGTTCAGTAAGACAAGCATTAAAATTTTGTGTATACGAGAAAAAGATGTTGCTTTTTTTTGTTGCCCTTTGGGCACAGCAAAGAATTTTAGGCATTTTTGATTCACAAATGAGTTAGAAATATGTAGCACCTCCCAAATGAGGCTAATGGCTTAATTCATAGTTTTTATTTCTCAAAACTCTTAACATGTCAGGGGCCACCAGATGTACATAAGGGTGCTAACTACCAAGCCCTGGGACCAACATGGTGGAAGGCAAGAACTGACTCTACAGGAATTACCCTTTGATCTCCACATATGTGCCATGGATGCAGGGTGGATATCTTAGTGTTCTATTGCTGTGAAGAGACACCATGACCACAGCAACTCTTAAAGAAAACATTTAATTGGAGCTTGCTTACAGTTTTAGAAGTTTTGTCTAAGCATGGAAACGCACAGGCAAACATGGAGCTGGAGAAGTAGCTAAAAGTTCCACATCTGGATCCTCAGGCAGCAGGAAGGGAGAAACTCTGGGCTTGTAATGGGCTTTGTATAACCTCAAAGCCCACCCCCAGTGACACACTTCCTCTGACAAGGCCACACCTCCTAATCCTTTCAAATAGTGCCATTCCCTGGTGACCATATATTCAAATCTGTGAACTGATGGGGCCATTTTGATTCAAACTACCACAGAGGGCATGGGCACTCATGCATACGTATGTTTGTGTGTGTGTGTGTGTGTGTGTGTGTGTGTGTCTGTCTGTCTGTCTGTGTCTGTGTCTGTGTGTCTGTGTGTGTACACGGACATGCACATGTATACAGGTGCTTGTGGAGGCCATAGGTCATTGTTAGGTGTCTTCTTCAGTTGTTTTCCACCTGACTTTTTTTAAGCTTGAGGGCAATTTTACTAAAGTTTAAAAGAATGTCTCCTCCACCTGGCCACTCTGGCAGGGCAGGCAAGCTGTAACCTCAGCAGACATTGGGAGGGGGAGAGTGGAGGAGAGACATGGAGGTCAAACACCAGGGTGAGCCAACAGCCACACACGTGAGGGAGGGCTTTCTAGAAATAGCAAGAAGTCCAGGGTATCAGAAAAGGCACATTTATTCTGACCAGCGCCTGAAAGAAGAGACAGGGAAGAGGAAAAGCTGCATCTTTCTGAGTTAACTCAACTGAACATCAAGGCCTATCTCTTTGGTGTATTGAGGTGAGCCTGCTTTCCTTGTGGTGCTCCTGACCTCCTGAGTCAGGCCATTGATCATGTGCAGCTGGGATGGTGTGTCTCCACCAAGGCCAGAGGTTCTATCCTCTTGACAAAAGGAGTGTTTCTTTAGTGGGTCTTTACTGCTAGCATGTCCTCCCCTCTGAAGAGATAACCTTAAAGTCTTTTAAGAATCAGTAGAGAGCAGAGCCCCAGCCAAGAGTGCTTCTTGCCTCTAGTGAGGAGGAGGTAGCAAGTGCATTCTTTGCCTTTTAGCCAAGAAATTGCTTTTGTCTTCACCTTGCTTTTTTGTTGTTGTTGTTTTGAGACAGGGTTTCTCTGTGTAGCTTTGGAGTGTGTCCTGGATTTCACTCTGTAAACCAAGCTGGTCTTGAACTCACAGAGATCTGCCTGCCTCTGCCTCCCAAGTGCTGGGATTAAAAGCGTGGGCCACCACTACCTGGCTTCACCTTGCTTTTTGAGACAGAGTCTCTGAATGAACCTGGAACTTGCAGATTTGGCCGGAGTGGTGGTCGGTCTGAGACATCCTCCTTTCCTGCCTCCCTGGTGCTACAATTGCAGGCTGTCTGTCGTTTCCTTGCCTGGCTGTGTATGTGGATGTGGCCCTGAGCCCAGGCGCTCATGCTGTGTAGCAGGGACTCTCCTGAGATCTTCCCTGTGGACTGCTGAGAAGTCATTCTGTGCAGTGGCTGTTATCTCGGAGACCCTTAGACTTACTGTAGTAACTAGTTTATCTCCTGCGTAGAGCATTGGAAAGTTAGTTTCAAACTCCCCATACTCTTTCTGTAATCTTGATAAGTTTGTTATATCATAATAGAGGCAAATATTAACAAAATGTGTATTGCTCACTGTCCTTACCTGATCAGCCCTCTTTAAGTCCTGACAAGATGATGTGGCTTCTGTGTAAATTCCAAGCTTTTCATTTTCTTAAGTTGCAAGTCTTCATCCACATATACTAACTTCAGAGAATTATGACCTTGAAAAGTGATGTAGTGTGATTCACTTTGTGACATAGTAATTAAATGTGACAAAATGAATCAGTGGTAGCTAAGGATTTATTTGTTTCTTTATTTTATATGTATGGGTGTTTTGTCTGTGTACCATGTGTGTCTGATCCCTATTGAGGCTAGAAGAGGGCATCAGATCCTGCAGAACTGAAGACAGTTGTGAGCCACCCTGTAAGTGATGGGAATTGAAACTAAGTCCTTGCCGAGTGGTGGTGGCGCACGCCTTTAATCCTAGCACTTGGGAGGCAGAGGCAGACAGATCTCTGTGAGTTCAAGGCCAGCCTGGTCTACAGAGCGGGATCCAGGACAGGTACCAAAACTGCACAAAGAAACCCTGTCTCGAAAAACCAAAAAAAGAAAAAGAAAAAACAAGAAACTAGGTCCTCCGGGAGAGCAGCCTGTATTCCTAACTGCTGAGCCCTCTTGCCAATCCTGGCTAAGGATTTTCTCATTTAATGTAATGAGAACACCAGACATAGTCAGTCCAAAGTTGATACAACTCAGTCATGTGAGATGGAACTAAATTCTCTTTAGTCTTTCTTTTCTGCCTCTTTTAGCTCATACATGAACTTTGTCCTTAAGCATTTCCCCCCTTAGAGGTGGATGGTCTCAGCTTCTTGTCAGAAGGGGACTAGTGTGTTTCTCTTCCCATGAGGCTTGGCCCTTTTATTAATGAAATGGCCTCCTTAGAAACTTCAACTTCTGACTAGGCATGATGGTACCTGCCTTTAATATCACAGCACATGGGAAGCATAGATAAGTAGATCTCTGTGAGTTCCAGGTTAGTCTGCTACATAGAGAAACCCTGTCTCAAAGAAAGAAAAACTTGTATCATTGATTAGTGTACTGATAATTTTTATACATGTTCAATTTAATGTATTTAGTTTTGAAATATGCATGTTCACCAAAAGTCTTGTCATTGAATCAGCTTGTCAACTTGCTTTCCATTTGGTTAAAGGTTATTTTTATTAATGATCCCTTTTCTTGAATGAACCTTCTCATTATCAAACTTAAAAGTTGAAAATTTTCATATATTGTATTTTGTGGTTAATTGTTCTCTAATTTGTTTTTTCCCAACACTTGATTAGTTATACTTAACTAAAGTTGTTAATACTATGTGTAATAATGATTCTGAAAAGGTACATACGTGTCAGTAAACCGAGGCTGTGACTCTAAGAACAGTTGTGAGTTAAATGGCTTATTATTTCAAAGTAAAAACAGCTCTGGTTGTATCCTCACAGTTCTTAATAGCTGTCATAATGTGTTAGGCAGAAATTTGTACTTTTGACCTAGGGTATAAGGTGGTGCTTTGGAATGATCTCTGTCTTCAGTAGTAAATGCGGCAGTAATTCCTATCCCTGGGAATGAGTACAGTCTGGAGACAGGCTGGTCTAGGATGATACTGAGGTCCTAGATGGTCTTCTGTCTTAGGAGTAATTTTGGCCTTCATAGAAAATAAGTTTGATTCAACTTACTCAAAGACAAATTCTAAACAGAAAGTCAGTGATAAGAACACTGTCTCTTATATTGGCAGAATTAAAGAAATAGCATCAAAAGCTATGCTTAAACAAACAATACCATGGTGTTATTGGTTATATTTCTAAACTTGAAGGTACTCTACTTAGGAAGCTGAAATGTTACATGTTGGACAAACCTATGTTTTAAATGTCTTCTGTTCTTCCAAAATAGTATTTTTGAGGTAAAGCCAGTGATACATCATTGCCTAATTAACTGGTGGTCTTTTAAGAATGTTACTATGTTGAATTCTGCATTTCCCTTCGTATGCTTTTTTCTTTTCTCCTGTCTCTTTTCGTTCTGTAGATTCAGACCCAGGACATACAAGTGAAAATTGGGGGGAGAGACTTATATCTTCTTACAGGACATACTCAGGTAATTAGATTATCAGGTGTTCCTGTCAGCCAGCGGGTTCTGTCATGTTTGAGTAGTGTGCTATAAGTAACTTATTTTCAAACAAGTTTATAGAAACCTTTGCTAAATTAAATGAACTATATGAATCCACCACATTTTTCAGTTCACACTCCTCCCTAAGAGAGGGCATCCAGGCTCTTGGTCTGCTTTGTTGTAAATCCTTCCCAAGTGTACTTTGATAAAAACAGCGTTATCATGTTGTTTAGTCATGCAATTTCTCCTTTAAAATAAGTACTTAAAAGTATTATTCACTGAATTCTGTAGTGTTTATTGATTTTTTTTTTCTTCCCAGGTAGAATTTAACCATAAGTGTATTAAAATATGGGATCGCCTAGACAAATGCCCCGATCATTAACTTGTGTTAGAACTTCTCTAGTTAGTTATAGCTCCAATTGTTTGGGATTCATAATTACTCTAAATAAAGAGTATAGAGAAACTCCCTCATTTTAAAATAAAGAATATGGGGGCTGGAGAGATGGCTCAGCGGTTAAGAGCACTGGCTGCTCTTCCAGGGGTCCCGGCAACCACATGGTGGCTCACAACCATCCGTAATGAGATCTGGTGCCCTCTTCTGGCCTGCAGGTATACATATAGGCAGAACACTGTACATAATAAATAAATAAATCTTTAAAATAAAGAATAAAACTAGTGGTTTGTTTTTGAGATAAGGTCTTACTGTATAGCTCTGACTAGCCTAGAACTCTTTGTAGACCAGGCTGGCCTCAAACTCACAGAGATCTGCCTGCTTCTGCCTCCTGAGTGCTGGTGTTATAAGACGTGCTTTATCATGCCTGGCAAGACTAGTTATTTTGATTGATCTTTTATTTCTTCTTAAAATTAGACTGACACTCTATCTCTGAAGTTACTAAAATGAAAATCTTCTGTAGTCTCTGGGTATTTCTTTTTAGTTTTTAGCATATGATACTTAGCAATCAAAATTGAACATAAACCTTCTATTTCTAATATACATTTTATTTATCTTATAAATTTGGGGGCTGTGTGGAGGTGGTGAAGAACTAATTTCATCCTGAAATCATTGAGGTGTTAAGTTCCTGATGACAGTGTTACTGTGGCATTAGCGTGCCTTTCTGAAGGGACTGCGGAGCACTAAGACCAACCCAAACATGACCAAGTAGACTGTGGTAGACTGAAGTAGACTTCTGCCTGCCGCTGCTACGGAAGGCACAGACATTCAACCTCTCCTGGAGTTCTAGAACCTGGGCTTAATGGCAGTGACACCTCCCTTCCCTCCCGCCAGGAGGCAGTATTCACACTGAAAATGCAGTTGTTAATTATGTTCACTTGTCTCCATTGTCTTACTTGGAAACTACTTCATTGGGAAATATTTTATCCTTTAATTTTTGAGACACTAATAGGTTTATGAACCAAGTTTCCTAAGAAAAATTTTGCCCCTTCCCTGTGATAACACTCTACACTTACTTAAAAAGTGACAATGTTGAGTGTTCTGTTTATTCTGACAGGAAAAGGGAAAAAAGCACTAATTTTCTAGAATGTGACAGGGGGAACATCTCTGTTTCTGAAGCTCTGAATGTTAAAGAAGAAAGGAGAGAAAGATGGATTTGATGGAAAGACCATCTCAGTTTTTATTTTGATTAGTATTAGGTAAATTTCTTAGATATTTCCTTCAGAATCTACAGATAGACTCAGTGCAGGTTCAGTTCTGTGTTAGACAGCACTAAGTGGTCATGCTTGGCTGTTCCTGTGTTAAAGTTTTGGCAAGTTAGAACAAATGAGTGTGTGTTTCAGTGACTGAGGAGTGGAGCTCCGTACGTGAGCTCTTACACAGCACGTGTGAAATTCTGGATTCGCTCTCCAGCTACCCTCACCCCCACAAACCAACAAAAAACCCTGAGAGCTGTCAGTTACCGTCGTGTTCTAGTCTGTGACCAATCAGTGAGGTATTCACAGGATAGATCCCACATAGTTCTAGTGATGATTTCAAATTTTACAAAATAGATAGACAATGCTGCACACTTTAAGACCCAAAGCCTCAGTAGACAGAAGTCAACAGGATTACAAGCTGGAGATTACCAGGCTATACAGTGAGTCCTTTGCTAATTGGAGCCATATGGTATGGCCCTGTCTCCAAAAACAAATAACAACCAAAGCCACACTAAAAAATTAAAATAAAGAATAAATTTTAAATATAAACTTCGAAATGTAGTAGACTAATACTTAGCAATTTTAAAAAATATGTAATTGTCTCAAATTTAGCTATTTATACCAGCCACTATTCAGTTCATTTTCTTTTCCTAGTTCATATAAAATGTAAATTCAGGAAGATGATTATGGTAACTCAGAGAAAAAAACAGACTTAATATTGAATGCAAGTGTAAAATTTTTGTTTAAATATTTGGAATACATCCGACTTGTCTGAAGTAATTGTATATTTGATTATTTGACAGTATTTCTTTTCTATAACCCTGGTATATACACTTTAGAGTCATCTTTCTTTTTATGTGTGTGGTGGAGGAGAGGCAAGGTCTCACTATGTAGCTCTAGCTGATCTAGAACTATGTAGACCTGGCTGGCCTCAGAGCCAGCCAGGTCTACATGTCTCTGCCAACCTAGTGCTGGGATTAAAAGCATGCACCACCATGTCCAGCATGGAGTGTCTTATTTTTTAAATTATATTAAGATACACAGTTTTGCAAGTATTAAACAATGCATTCTGATGTGATGGTCTATACCTGTAATCCCAGCACTCCAGAGGCTAAGGTGGGCGATCACAGGTTTGAGGTCAGCCCAAGCTACAAAGCAAGAACCTATCTCAGAAACCACAGAAGGTAAATCCTGTTGGGTTCTACTCTTGTGGCCAGGTTGTACTTCTTTCTTAGAAGCATTTTTCAACTTTCTATTAAATGTTTGCACATTAAATATGTTGATTCTAGGAGAAAAATGCATTCACTGTATTTAAAAATTATTATCAGATAAAAAGGCATTAAAAACAACAGTAGCTGTGACTCCCTAAACATTAGAAAACAAAGATCTATAGAAAACTGTTAAGACAAAGAGTCTGTATTTCAGGGGAAAGAAAGTGTTCCTGAAAACCATCTCTAAGGCTTTATAATAACTTTAGTGATAGGTTAGATGTTGTGCTAGATTGGATTTTTATGGGGTCATTACTGAAGATAGTGCAGGGATGATGAAAACGGAAGCTAGAAAACATAGTAACAAGGTTGGTATTTTTTAATAAGTCTTGAAACATTTGGTTTTTTTTTTTTTTTTGAAAAAATCAATCATTCAACATATGGACATCTTAGCAGCTCACGGATTGATTTGAATCATTTGTGAGCAACAAAGTTTAAAGTGTTAAGACCTCATTTTTCTAGATCATTACAATACCAGTTTTTCTAATTAACTGGAGATAACACACTGGACCAATCATTAACTTTGTGTCTATCGGTAATATTAGATTTGAATTGATTTCTTGAAACTTGCTAGTTTTACTACTATTTGATTTTTGCTAATTTCAAATTTTATTAATTATTTTTGCAGCTCCTTTTTTCAGGTATCTCTAAACTTGAATTTTAAACTCCAGAAATAGATATCTAATAGGTAATAACCAGACCTTTATTTATTTACTTGAACCTGATATCTGAATTAATTCAGGTGAATTCCTAAGAGAAAAAGACATCTGTGTCTCGCACCTGTACCATCCAGTGCAGCCTGAACCCATTCCATGTAACTGGGCATACTTGCTGCACTGCTGGAGGGTTTTCTGAACAGCCAAAACTGACCTGTGGGGTGGGTTGGATCTTTTTGAGAAGGACTTTGGAAATTTCTGGATCTTTGCAGGATGTGTGTTAACTTCTAGCCACACACGATCTTTAGTCTGTTCATATTTAGCTTTGATTGGTATCATTCCATATTCATCTTTCCAGTCACTGCAGTGGAATGATTTGATGGCTTTTATACAGTAATTGTTGTGTGTGTTGAGACTTGTCTTAAATGCTTAGCCTCTTGCAAGATTGTACAAGCCATTGCTAGAATTAGGGTGATAATTGTAAGTCTCACTGGTATGTAGGCTTAGCAGCAGTACTATATATTGTGTGAAAGAGAACTTTCAAAGATGTAATACACTTGGCTATTTGTCCACAGATTCAACTGATCACAGATAAAATAGAAAAAAACAATTACAGAATTTTTTTCTTGTCATTATTCCCCAAACAATGCAGTATAACAACTATTTCATAGCATTAATAGACTATTCCGTATTTTGTGTTATACGTAATTTAGACATAATTCAAAGTATATGGGAGGAGTCACACAGGTTATGTATAAATCCTGAACTATTTTACCTGAGAGACTTGAGTAATTGCAGGTTTTATTACCCATAGTCCTAGAAACAAACTTAGAGATATCAAGGGACAACTCTATTAAGAACTATTTGAATTGTTAGATGCTACACTTCAATAGAACAAATAGTCAAAATTAAAATATTCCTAGTAGTAAGTTTTTCTAACAATAGAATCAAGAATATATTTTTTAGAGCTTTCAGAAAAATATTGCTTGCGTAAGTCTGGCAGTTTTGTCTGGCTACAACTAGTACACACGCATTGTCCACGTGCATGCCTAGCATCTACCAAAGCAGTTGTCTTGAGGACTTGTATTTGTTTCTGATTCTTACATATTTATTAATCATTACAGAGAAAGAAGGTCCAGAAAAGAAGAAAACAAAAAAAGAAGCTGGAAGTAAGAAGTCCACCCCAGTTAGCATTCTTTTTGGGTACCCACTCTCTGAACGGAAGCAGATGGCACTTCTCATGCAGATGACAGCAAGGGACAACAGTCCAGGTGATTGACATCTACGTCATTGAGTTAATGTGCCCAGAGTCAGGGTAACCTTGTCTTTCACAATTCTCTTTTACTAATTTGAGTTTTTATCCTTTATTGAATTTAATCAGCACTATTCATAACATTAGTTTTTAATTTTTTTCACTATTTGCATGATGTTTTATTTTTGTATCCTTCAGCGGATTACAAGGTCTATAAGAGCAAGAGTCCTTTTTGCTTAGTGAGCATTAATTAAATAGTTGTTAAATAAAACAAATGATTTGAAAGTGACCACCTTGAAAAATGTATATGTGGAATCCTATTTTATTATTTTTTAAAATAATACTAATGTTAAATTTTTAAATTTTTTTAGAAAATTATTTGTTTTTTTAAAGATTTATTTATTTTATGTGCATTGGTGTTTTGCCTGCATGTATGTCTCTGTGAAGATGTCAGATTGGAGTTACAGACAGTTGTGACCTACCATATGGGTTCTGAACATTGAACCCAGGTTCTAGAAGAGAAGCCATTGCTCTTAACCTCTGAGGCATCTCTCCAGCCCAGAAAATGATTTGTTTAATATGTGTGTGCATGCCTTAGTATGTGTGTGCGCGACCATTTGTTTGCACCACATGCATACAGGAGCCTGTGGGGATTAGAAGAGGCTGTCAAGCCAGGTAGTGATGATACACACCTTTAATACCAGCACTCGGGAGGTAGAGGCCACCTTGGTCTACAGAGTGAGTTCCGGGACAGTTAGAGCTACACAGAAGAAACCCTGACTCAAAAAAGCAAGGGGGAAAAAAAAGAGGGTGTCAGATCCCCTGGAACTTGAGTTACAGACTGTTGCAAGCTACAAGTGTGTGCTGGGACCTGAACCACCCAGGTCCTATGCAGGAGTAGCCAGTGCTCTTAGCCACTGAACTATCTCCAGCACTAGTTTATAAAAATAAAATTTGCTATTTTGATTACTCCTGTTGTTTCTTTCTTTTTAAACCTTTATCCCTCCTGTTTGAGGCCTTGTGCTCTCTGATACAGGTGTTTGAATGTTTCTTTACCCAGTGTGTGTATGTGCACATATGCATGTGTATGTGTGGTCAGAGGACAGCTTGTGGGGATTGGTTTTCTCCTGCCATGTAGAAACTAGGGACTGAACTCAGATTGCTAGGCGTGGTAGCAAGCACTTTTATTCCCCGAAACAACTCATTGTCCCAACAGTCAGTGTTTCTGTCATTAACTTGGTAAAGACTGGGCAAATGAAAGATGTGCTAAGCCACATCCTCAACCTTGTTTTTGCCTCTTAGTTTGAGACAGGATCTCACTAAATTGTCCATGCTGACCTTGAACTTCATAGCCTAACCAGACCTTGACTGGCAGTTTTCCTGCCTCATCAGTCTGCTGAGTGACTCACATCACAGGCATGTACTACTAGACCAAGTCAAAAGTATATCTTTTGTTGTTGTTGCTAGGTGTGTGTTTGTTTTTCCAGTATAAATATGATTATACTGCATTAATCTACAACTGGTTATTTTCATTTAAATTGCTAGTCAACTTTATTAATATGTGTGGAAGTAGAGAGGAAAGCTTTTGAAATTACAGGTTGTTAACTATCATGGACATGTGCTTAGAGCTTTATCCGTTGATAGAGCCTTTAGTTTATAAGAAAGTCAACAGGTTCATCTTCTTCAATTATTTGACTATCATGATTATAAAATTTAGCACATTTTTTGAGTTCCAGTGTGTACCAGGAAGTCTTGTAAGCAGTTGAGATATAAATTAAGCTTCTTACTCTTGAGTCCATGTTTTAGAAATAACTAAATGGAAAAATTGCTGGTGAGACACTGTACTTGAAATCCCAAAAGTAAACCTCTAAATTTTTCTGTATGGGAAAGGATGCTGATGCTTTAGAGCTCTGGCTGTGATGTCTTGCAAGACAGATGATGAAAACTTACGTTCTCTGGATTTTTTTCCCCTCTTAGAGCAGGATTGTATGTTTTCAAAAGTAATTGCTTAAGAACCCATTTTTTTACCTAGTAGTTCTAAAATTGGTGGAGTAAGGGTAGAGGGCTTTGTTTTTTGATGTGCAGACTAAATCAAGAATAAAAAGATGTCAATTGGCCTGGAGAGCAGGCTCAGTGGTTGAGAGTACATGACTCAGCCACCTATAACTCCAGCTCTGGGGGCACTTGCAATCATGCACAAGCCCACACACTCACACACACACACACACACACACACACACACACACACACACACACACAATTTAAAATAATAAAAATAAGTGTTAAAAATATGTGAATCATAGCAAAGCATAATTTTGACAAATCTTTTTCTAACTGCTTTTGTTTCTTATAGATCTTTGACTTAATATTCATAGTAAAATAACCTGAGTTGAATTTGTGCATTATATCAGAAGAGAACTCTAGTGCTTTTAGTCGGTGCTGTGAATGCCAGCCTCTAGTGTCTCTTCATCTGGATTCTCATATACTACAATATGCCCAGAAAAATACATTTTAATTCATCAAATTATTCATTAAGGAAACATATATTTGATATTCCATTATCATTTTAAACCTATTTTATGAATTGACAGAAAGGAAAAATATTTCTTATGTTAGCTTCTTACCAGTATATCTAACTCATTTTTTTTTTCTTTTTGTTTTGTTTTATTTTTCAAGACAAAGTTGTAGTCCTGGCTGTCCTGGAACTCACTCTATAGACCAGGCTGGCCTTGCCTGCTCCTACCTCCTGAGTACTGGGATTAAAGGCCCCACTGCCTGGCAATTTTTAGATTATTAGGTTAAGAAGGTATTTCCTGTGCTCTAAGAAATATTACCATTAAGAACTTTTAAAGAATACAAAGTCATTTAGAACTTCTTTTCCGTTTGTATCTTGCTGCTGTTGTTTGAAGATTGTACATTCATTACAACATTTCTCTTTTTCCTCCCTCCAAATCCTCCTATGTACCCTTACCTGCTGTTCTTCAAAGTCATGGGCTCTTTCTTCATATCACATGTATGTATGTATTTGAATATACATGCATTCATACATACACACACACACACACACACACTCCCAAATATGCCCATTGAGTCTATATAATGTTACTTGTATATATGTTTTCAAGGCTGACTCTTTGGCACTGGACAAACAATTAGTGTGCTGTTTGCCTGGGGAAAGACATCCCTCTTGCTCCCAGTTCTACTCGTTGCCTGTAGTTCTTTGTATGGGGTTGAGACCTTGTTTGCTGATCTTTATCCAGTTGGGCATGTTCGTTAGTGTCCTTGTTTAGCTCACAGTTGGGCGGTTATGTTGGTGAGACTTTATGGGTATAGTGTAGCTGAAGTTTTCCTGGTCCTGCCTGGCCCATGATCAGGACAAATCTCTCTCACCTGCCAGTCCCACAGCTGCTCAGACCCAAGCAAACACACAGAGACTTATATTACTTATAAACTGTATGGCCATGGCAGACTTCTAGCTAGCTATTTTTATATTTTAAATTAACCCATTTCTATTATTCTATACCTTGCCATGTGGCTTGTGGCTTAGCGGTATCTTACATGTTGGTGGCTCTTGACTCCTGACGCAGCCTTCTTCCACCCAGCATTCTCCTCTCTCCTTGTCCCACCTACACTATCCTTCCTGCATGGCTACTGGCCAATCAGCATTTTATTTATCAATCAATCAATCAATCATAGCAACATATATTCACAGCATACAGGACATCCCACAGCACTTCCCCTTTTCTGTTTTTGTTTGTTTGTTTGTTTTTGTTTTTGTTTTTTTCAAAAAGGAAGGTTTAACTTTAACATAGTATTGACACTGATTGGCCAGTAGCCAGGCAGGAAGGATAGTGTACGTGGGACAAGGAGAGAGGAGAATACTGGGAGAAGGCTGAATCAGGGAGACACTGCCAGCCACCACGAGGAGAAGAGAAGCATGATGTAAGATACCAGTAAGCCACGAGCCACGTGGCAAGGTATAGATTTATAGAAATGGGTTAATTTAAGATATAAGAACAGATAGGAAGAAGCCTTCCCCGGCCATATAGTTTATAAGTAATACAAGTCTCTGTGTGTTTGCTTGGGGAACATGAGTGGGAGAGATTTGTCCCGACTGCTAGCAGGCCAGGATACAGAAAAACTTAAGCTACAGTATAGCTTTCAATGTTACCAGGAAACACAGTCTCCCAGCAAAGTCCCTGACTCTCTGACTCTTGGAATCATTCTGCCCCTCTTCCTCAGTGTTCCCTGGGCCTTAGGTATAGGAATGTTTTGTAGACATATCCATTGGGACTGGGCTCCACAGATCTATGTTTTGGTGGTTGTGGTTTCCTGTAATGGTCTCCATCTGTTGCAAAGAGAAGCTTCCTTGGTAAGAGTTAGAAACTACACTTATCTGTATAAGGACAAATGTTTATAGATTGTTATTAAGGGTTATGCTGGTTTACTAAATTAGTAGTTGTAGATTCTTCTCCAGTAACCATCATTTCACTAGTGCTAATTAATTAGTACTAGGCATGGCTTTCTTCTTGTTGAGTGGGTCTTTCGGTCCAATTAGAGAGCAGTTGGTTACTACCAAGGTACGTGGGCCACTACTATATCCATAGGGTTACTGTGCCATGCTGGTGGTTGATGTGGTTCACAGGTATTGGGAACTTTTCTGAACTGTCTTCTTTCTTACAGATTCCACACCAAGTCATCCGTCACAAGCAACACCAGCCCAGAAGAAGACGCCCAGTTCTTCCTCTCGACAAAAAGATAAAATTAATAAAAGAAATGAACGCGGTGAAACTCCTTTACACATGGCTGCTATTCGAGGAGATGTGAAGCAAGTCAAAGAGTTAATAAGTTTAGGGGCAAATGTGAACGTAAAAGACTTTGCAGGTGAGACCTTATTGACACTGGTGCCAGGGACTGAAATGGAAACATCCTGGCTATAATTTTAAAAGAATATTTTATTCAGAATTGAAGTATATATAAAACCTTGATCTGTTACATTTCCATGTCAACAGTTAATCAGATTTTTATGTATACAACTTGCATATACTACTGTGTAATTATATATATATTAGTCTCTATTTTAGGTAAATTTGAGCATATAATATTTTAATATGGTTAATTTATAAATAGTTGTTTCAAGAATGTTTATTAACTTGAATACAAGGATTATAAGAGAGTAGAATTATCTTTTCTTTTTTTAAAAGTATACTTAGTATTAGTGTGTTTAGGAAAGTGGGGCGTGTGCTACAGCATACATGTGGATTCAGAGGACAACTCTGTGGTCAGTTTTCTCCTTCCACCTTATGTAGGTTTCTCTGGTCTCCAGGCTTGCCCTGTAAGTACCTTTATCTGCTCAGCCTTCTCGCTAGCCTTTGTTAGTTTTAATTACCCAGGTAGCATAATTTTTACCACTCTTAAGAATACAAGCAGTCAAAGCATGTCAAAATAAAGAAATTCTCCTTAATTGCACGTATCACTTCTTTGCCTTTGGCCACAATCAAATGTAATTTCACATGTTATGCTCTTCTTGCCTTTCCCCACACCCCATACTTTTTCTCTTCTACAAAATTATTAACAACTTGGAAAACTATCTATCAGCTTATTTTCATGATTATGCATAAAATTTAACATTTACATAATTATACATAGACTTTAAAAAACATGAAATAATTCTTTGTGTATCTATAATTCTGTAATTTACCTATAATATTTGGAAGATGTGTTTGTGTATTTCATTTATTTTTTTTCTGAGACAGTTTCTCTGTGTAGTTTTGGTGCCTGTCCTGGATCTTACTCTGTAGACCAGGCTGGCCTCAAACTCACAGAGATCCACCTGGCTCTGCCTCCTGAACGCTGGGATTAAAGGCATGCGCCGCCACTGCCTGCTGGTATTTCAATTTTAATAGCTTCATATTTTATAGTGTAGCCTTTCTGGGTGTTTGTTTTTTTTTTTTTTTTTTTTTTTTTTTTTTTTTTTTTTTTTTTTTTGAGACAGGGTTTCTCTATGTAGCCATGGCTGTTCTTAAATGTGCTGTGTAGACCAGGCTGGCCTCTAACTCACAGAGATACACTTGCCTCTGCCACCTGGGTTAAAGGCATGTGCCACCATGCCTGGCTTTTCTTAAGTAGTACTGTAGTGAACACTCTTTTAGAAATGTATGTCGGGTGGTGGTGGCGCACGCCTTTAATCCCAGCACTCGGGAGGCAGAGCCATGCAGATCTCTGTGAGTTCGAGGCCAGCCTGGACTACCAAGTGAGTTCCAGGAAAAGGCGCAAAGCTACACAGAGAAACCCTGTCTCGAAAAACCAAAAAAAAAAAAAAAAAAAGAAAAAGAAAAAGAAATGTATTTGTACATAGTTATGAAGTATCTTAGTAGAATTGAAATTACTTATAATAAAGGAGATGCATATTGTAAGTTATTTTAAATAATGGCAGCTTATCTACCAAAAGTCATGTATCCATCAGTTCATATCTTATATGAAAGCCAAGCAAAATGACATACACCTCTTATTCCCAGCAGTCAGGAGGCCAAGCATTGCAGTCTTAGCTACATACAGAGTTCAAAGTCAGGCCCTCTCTCAGCAACAAAAAAAGTGTATGAAGCGGTCCTTTTCTTCATGTCTTCATTAGGACTGGATATTATCACACCTATAATTTCAGCACTTTGGAGGTAGAGGCAGAGGGATCTCTATAGAAGAGATAGGAGGGGAGGGAGAAAGAATGGAGAGAAAGAGACACTGATGCATTCTGGAGTGATGATACATTTTATTATCTACCCAAAACATACATCACTGTTCATCTAAGATTCTACATTTACAGATTTATTTTAAAACATGATCTGAGATGTATAAAAATTGAGTAAGGGATAATATTGAAGCATTTTTTTTTTCTAAATTCAAATCTAACAGTAAGCCAGTTCCCCAGGATGGGAACTTGTAAAAATAAATAACTGTTTATTCAGTCAGTTGAGTACTGTGTCCTACCCAGGTATGGTAGTATGTACCTGTAACTCCAGTGCTCAGGGCGATCCTGAGGTGACTGAAGCCATGCTGGGCTGTTAGGGGAGATGGAATCTGGAAAGAATCAAAGCAATAGTATGTTCTAGAAGAACATAACAATAAAAGGAAACACCACATAGCCAGGGTGGTGGTGGTGCACACCTTTAATTCCATCACCGGGGAAGCAGAGGCAGGTGGATCTTAGTGAGTTGGAGGCCAGCCTGGTCTACAGAGCGAATTCCAGGACAGCCAGGGCTACATAGAGAGACCCTGTCTAGGGGCGGGGGAAAGAAGCACTACTTCAGATAAAGGATTAAACATCTGTAGCAAGCCTTCTTGTTGGGCTATCTTTGGACCACCAGCCTTCAAATAATGACCCAGAGACTTATTATTAATTATGAAAGCTTGGCTTTAGGTTAGGCATTTTCCCCACTAGCTTTTATAACTTAATTAACCCATATTTTTTTAATCTACATTCTGCCAAAATGGCTTGGTTAACTCTTTGTACAACACATCTGACTTGCTCCACGTCTGCTGGTGAAATACTAGATTCCTCCTCCCAGTTTCTCTCTCTCTCTCCTGGAAGTCCTGCCTTGCCTTTCTCTCCTCCTAGTTATTGGCCATTTAGCTCTTTATTAAACCAATCAGAAGGCACCGTAGGCAAAGACACATCTTTACAGTGTAAAGAAATATTCCACAACAAACATGCATCCTTGTTTCTGAATATGGGGAAAGCTAGTAAGAATTACATGAAATTCTAAAAACAATTATATTTGGTGATAGGATTATTATAGGATTACAGTGCTGTTTGTGTTTTTTAGTGTTTTCTATTATTTGTGAACACATTTAATTATGAAAATAAAGTGACATCTTTTTTAAAAGCAGTACTACATCTAGAAAAGAGTGAACACATTTAATTACGAAAACAAAATGACGTGTTTTTTTAAAGTAGTATAAAGTCTAGAAAAGATATCAACATAAGACATAAAACAAAGGATTTTAACTGACTTACCAAAATTACTCATATTTTGCCTTTTTTATTTTTCTATAGTTTTGATGATTATGAATTAAACCAAATTAATACTGAATAAAGTTAATATTTTATCAAATAATTTAGTTCCGTTGAAACTAATATTCCCTCAAATGAACTTTCTGCAAAATTGATGGTGTTCTTGTTTCTTTTAAATAGTTTCTTCCTCTTTCCTTTTTCTTTTGTATCATGTTTAATTTAGAATTGATGTGCTACATATAGATATGAACATGGAAAGCATGAATCTTGTTCATATTCTCACTTTAGGTTGGACACCTTTGCATGAAGCGTGCAATGTTGGATATTACGACGTTGCTAAAATACTGATAGCAGCAGGAGCAGATGTTAACACACAAGGATTAGATGATGACACGCCCCTCCATGATTCTGCCAGCAGTGGACACAGAGATGTGAGTATGGTGAACAAGTCATGGTGTATATTCTCACTCAACAAAGGCAACCAGGAGTAATTGAGCACACCTCTTAGTTGTATGATCTTGAATTTCATTCATTGCTCCTTTACCTCATCTTTATTTTCTTTTTTTCTATTTTCTGACTTCTTATTTGTACTTAACTTGATTTAGCATTATTTTTTCGTAAAGTAAGCCATGTTCAGGCAGGCATGGCATTGCACACCTTTAATCCTAGCACTTGAGGGGCAGAGATAGGCAGGTCTTTGAAATTGAGATCATCCTGGTCTACATAGTAGACCAGTGAGGGTTATACAATGAGACTCAAAAGAACTCCCTGAAAATAAAATATGTGATATTTAATTGAGAATAAGTTAAACAATTTGGTAAACATTTTATTACAATACTTTCATCTGTCAGATAAATAGATGGAGTATGGTTGGGACATACACTAACAGCAGAGGTTATAGGGGTTTCTCTGTGTAGTTTTGGTGCTGTCCTGGATCTCACTCTGTAGACCAGGCTGGTCTTGAACTCACAGAGAGGCCTTGCTCTGCCTCCCAAGTGCTAGGATTAAAGACATGCACCACCACCGCCCGGCAATTACTGTGCTCTTAATTAAATAAGTTAGGTCTCTCTTGTGAGCATCCATTTCCTCCTCTTAAAATTATAATACCTTTAAAAAGAGAGAGGTTTCTTTTTATTTAATTTTTTTTAAAGCTTTTTAGCCAGGTAGCGGTGGTGCACACCTTTAATGCCAGCATTCAGGAGGCAGAGGCAGGCAGATCTCTGTGAGTTTGAGGCCAGTGAGTTCTAGGACAGCCAGCGCTATACACAAAGAGAAACCCTGTCTCAAAACAAACAAACAAACAAAAAAGCTTTAATAAAATTTGCATGGGTACTTTGTGTGTATGCATGTCTGTATACCACATGTGTGCAGTGTCTGTGAGAGCCAGAAGAGGGCGCTCGAGACCTGGGAACTGAAGTGTCAGATGGTTGTTAACTGCCTTGTGAGTGCTGGAACCCACTCCAGATTCTCTGCCAGAGTGCAAGTACTTTTAACTGCTGAGTCATCTCAGTCATGTCGATAGTCCTGAGAATTAGACCTTTTAAAAGGGAATATAATGAAGGACATGCAAGCAAACCTTGA